>NW_027475836.1:0-29848 GCF_051020985.1 Nomia melanderi | reverse complement strand
CTATATAAAACTGTATAAAACTAATAAAACTATATAAAACTATATAATACCCTATAAAACTATGTAAAACTGTATAAAGCTAACAAAACTAGATAAAACTATATAAACCCCTATAAAACTTTATAAAGCTATATAAAACTATATAAACCCCTATAAAGCTATATAAAACTATATAAAACTATATAAAACTATATAAAACTGTATAACAATACATAAAACTAACAAAACTATATAAAACTATATAAAACTCTATAAAAATATATAAAACTATATAAGACTATGTAAAACTAACGAAACTATATAAACATATATAAAACTCTATAGAACTATATAAAACTATATAAAGCTATACAAAAATATATAAAACTATATAATACTATATAAAACAATATAAGACCATATAAAACTATATAAAACTATATAAATCTAACAAAACTATATAAAACTATATAAAACTCTATAAAACTATATAAACCTATATAAAACTCTGTAGAACTATATAATGCTATATAAAACTATATAAAACTCTATAAAAATATATAAAACTATATAAGACTATGTAAAACTAACAAAACTATATAAACCTATATACAACTCTATAAAACTACATAGAACCGTATAAAACTATGTCAAACTATATAAAACTATTTAAAACTAACAAAACTATATAAAAATATATAAAACTCTATAAAACTATATAAAACTATGTAAAACTATATAAAACTATGTAAAACTATATAAAACTATTTAAAACTATATAAAACTATAAATAACTAATAAAATTATGTAAAACTATATAAAACTATATAAAACTACATAAAACTATATAAAACTGTATAAGACTATATAAAACTATATAAAACTATATAAAACTACATAAAAGTATATAATACTATATAAAACTAAATAAAACTATATAAAACTATATAAAACTATATAAAACAAAACTATATAAAACTAATAACAACTATATAAAACTATAAAAACTATATAAAACTATATAAAACGATATAAAAATAACAAAACCATAGAAAATTATATAACACTATACAAAACTATATAAAACAATGAGAATCTAATATAACTATATAAAACTATATAAAATTAAATAAAACTATCTAAAACTGTATAAAACTATATAAAACAATATAAAACTATATAAAACTATATAAAACTATATAAAACTATATAAAATTATATAAGACTATATAAGACTATATAAAACTAATAAAACAATATAAAACTATATAAAACTATATAAAACTATATAAAACTCTATAGAACTATATAAAACTATATATAACTATATAAAACTATATAAAACTATATAAAACTATATAAAACTATGTAAAACTATATAAAACTGTATAAGACTATATAAAACTATATATAACTATATAAAGCGATAGAGAACTATATAAAAGAATGTAAATGTATATAAAACTATAAATAACTAATAAAATTATGTAAAACTATATAAAACTATATAAAACTATATAAAACTGTATAAAACTAACAAAACTATATAAACCTATATACAACTCTATAAAACTATGTAAAACTATATAAAACTATTTAAAACTATATAAAACTCTATAGAACTATATAATACTATATAATACTATATAAAACTATATATACTATATAAAGCGATAGAGAACTATATAAAAGAATGTAAATCTATATAAAACAATAAATAACTAATAAAATTATGTAAAACTATATAAAACTATATAAAACTATATAAAACTATATAAAACTGTATAAGACTATATAAAACTAAATAAATCTATATAAAACTATACAAAACTATATAAAACTAAATAAAACTATATAATACCATATAAAACTATATAAAACTATATAAAACTATATAAAACTCTATAGAACTATATAAAACTATATAAAACTATATAAAACTATATAAAACTATATAAAACTATATAAAACAATATAAAACTAACAAGACTCTATAAAACTATATAGAACCATATAAAACTATGTCAAACTATATAAACTAATGAAACTATATAAAACTATATAAAACAATATAATACCATATAAAACTATATAAAACTATATAAACCTATATAAATCTCTATAGAACTATATAAAACTATATAATACTATATAAAACTATATAATACCATATAAAACTATATAAAAACTATATAAAACTATATAAATCTCTATAGAACTATATAAAACTATATAAAACTATATAAAACTATATAAACCTATATAAACTCTATAAAACTTTATAGAACCATATAAAACTATGTCAAACTATATAAAACTAATAAAACTATATAAAACTATATAAATCTAACAAAACTATATAAAACTACATAAAACTATATAAAACTATGTAAACTAGAAAACTATATAAACCTATATAAAACTCTGTAGAACTATATAAAGCTATATAAAACTATATAAAACTCTATAAAAATATATAAAACTATATAAGACTATGTAAACTAACAAAACTATATAAACCTATATAAAACTCTATAGAACTATATAAAACTATATAAAACTCTATAGAACTATATAAAACTATATAAAACTATATAAAACTATATAAAACTATATAAAACTAACAAGACTCTATAAAACTATATAGAACCATATAAAACTATGTCAAACTATATAAAACTAATGAAACTATATAAAACTATATAAAACAATATATACCATATAAAACTATATAAAACTATATAAACTATATAAATCTCTATAGAACTATATAAAACTATATAATACTATATAAAACTATATAATACCATATCAAACTATATAAAACTATATAAAACTATATAAATCTCTATAGAAATATATAAAACTATATAAAACTATATAAAACTATATAAACCTATATAAAACTCTATAAACTTTATAGAACCATATAAAACTATGTCAAACTATATAAAACTAATAAACTATATAAAAACTATATAAATCTAACAAAACTATATAAAACTATATAAAACTATATAAACTATGTAAAACTAAGAAAACTATATAACCTATATAAAACTCTGTAGAACTATATAAAGCTATATAAAACTATATAAAACTCTATAAAAATATATAAAACTATATAAGACTATGTAAAACTAACAAAACTATATAAACCTATATAAAACTCTATAGAACTATATAAAACTATATAAAACTCTATAGAACTTTATAAAACTATATAAAACTATATAAAACTATATAAACTATATAAAACTATATAAAACTATATAAAACTATATAAAACTATATAAAACTATATAAAACTCTATAGAACTATATAAAACTATATAAAACTATATAAAACTATATAAAACTATATAAAATTATATAAAACTATATAAAACTATATAATACTATATAAAACAATATAATACCATATAAAACTATATAAAACTATATAAAACTATATAAATCTCTATAGAATTATATAAAACTATATAATACTATATAAAACTATATATACCATATAAAGCTCTATAGAAATATATATAACTATATAAAACTGTATAAAACTATATAAAACTATATAAAACTATGTAAAACTATATAAAACTGTATAAGACTATATAAAACTATATATAACTATATAAAGCGATACAGAAGTATATAAAAGAATGTAAATCTATATAAAACTATAAATACTAATAAAATTATGTAAAACTATATAAAACTATATAAAACTATATAAAACTATATAAAACTGTATAAGACTATATAAAATTATGTAAAACTACATAAAACTATATAAAACTATATAATACTATGTAAAACTATATAATACCATATAAAACTATATAAAACAATATAAAACTATATAAAACTCTATAGAACTATATAAATCTATATAAAACTATAAATAACTAATAAATTATGTAAAACTATAAAAAAATATATAATACTATATAAAACTATATATAACTACATAAAACTATATAAACTAAATAAAACTATATAAAATTATATAAGACTATATAAGACTATATAAAACTAATAAAACAATATAAAACTATATAAAACTATATAAAACTATATAAAACTCTATAGAACTATATAAAACTATATAAAACTATATAAAACTATATAAAACTATATAAAACTATATAAAACTATATAAAACTGTATAAGACTATATAAAACTATATAAAACTATATAAACTATATAAAACTATATAAAACTCTATAGAACTATATAAAACTATATAATACTATATAAATCTCTATAGAACTATATAAAACTATATAAAAACTATATAAAACTATATAAACCTATATAAAACTCTATAAAACTTTATAGAACCATATAAAACTATGTCAAACTATATAAAAACTAATAAAACTATATAAAACTATATAAATCTAACAAAACTATATAAAACTATATAAAACTATATAAAACTATGTAAAACTAAGAAACTATATAAACCTATATAAAACTCTGTAGAACTATATAAAGCTATATAAAACTATATAAAACTCTATAAAAATATATAAAACTATATAAGACTATGTAAAACTAACAAAACTATATAAACCCTATATAAAACTCTATAGAACTATATAAAACTATATAAAACTCTATAGAACTATATAAAACTATATAAAACTATATAAAACTATATAAAACTATATATAACTATATAAAAACTATATAAAACTATATAAAACTATATAAAACTCTATAGAACTATATAAAACTATATAAAACTATATAAACTATATAAAACTATATAAAACAATATAAAACTATATAAAACTATATAAAACTATATAATACTATATAAAACAATATAATACCATATAAAACTACATAAAACTATATAAAACTATATAAATCTCTATAGAATTATATAAAACTATATAATACTATATAAAAACTATATAATACCATATAAAACTCTATAGAAATATATATAACTATATAAAACTATATAAAACTATATAAAACTATATAAAACTATGTAAAACTATATAAAACTGTATAAGACTATATAAAACTATATATAACTATATAAAGCGATACAGAACTATAGAAAAGAATGTAAATCCATATAAAACTATAAATAACTATTAAAATTATGTAAAACTATAAAAAAATATATATACAATATAAAAACTATATAAAACTATATAAAACTATATAAAACTATGCAAAACTAACAAAATTATATAAACCTATATAAAACTCTATAGAACTATATAAAACTATATAAAACTATAGAAGGCTAATAAAACTAACAAAACTATATGAAACTATATAAAACTATACAAAACTAATAAAACTATATAAAACTATATATACCCTATAAAATTATGTAAAACTATATAATACCCTATAAAAAACTATGTAAAACTGTATAAAGCTAGCAAAACTATATAAACCTATATAAAACTCTATAGAACTATATAAAACTATATAAAACTATATAATACTATATAAAACTATATAACTACATAAAACTATATAAAACAATATAAAACTATATAAAACTATATAAAACTAACAAAACTATATAAACCAATATAAAACTCTATAAACTATACAGAACCATATAAAACTATGTCAAACTATATAAAACTAATAAAACTATATAAAACTATATAAAACTATACAAAACTATGTAAAACTAACAAAGCTATATAAACCTATTTAAAACTCTATAGAAATATATAAATCTATATAAAACTAACAAAACTATATAAACCTATATAAAACTATATAAAACTATATATAACTATATAAAACTACATAAAACTATATAAAACTATATAAAATTATATAAAACTAACAAAACTATATAAAACTATATAAAACTATATAAAACTATATAAAACTAACAAAACTATATAAAACTATATAAAACTATATAATACTATATAAAACTATATATAACTATATAAAGCGATAGAGAACTATATAAAAGAATGTAAATTTATATAAAACTATAAATAACTAATAAAATTATGTAAAACTATAAAAAAATATATAATACTATATAAAACTATATATAACTATATAAAACTATATAAAACTATATAAAACAATATAAAACTATATAAAACTATATAAAACTATATAAAACTAACAAAACTATTTAAACCTATATAAAACTCTATAAAACTATATAGAACCATATAAAACTATGTCAAACTATATAAAACTAATGAAACTGTATCAAACTATATAAAACTAAGAAAACTATATAAAACTATATAAAACTGTATAAAACTAATAAAACTATATAAAACTATATAATACCCTATAAAACTATGTAAAACTGTATAAAACTAACAAAACTAGATAAAACTATATAAACCCCTATAAAACTTTATAAAGCTATATAAAACTATGTAAACCCCTATAAAGCTATATAAAACTATATAAAACTATATAAAACTATATAAAACTGTATAACAATACATAAAACTAACAAAACTATATAAAACTATATAAAACTCTATAAAAATATATAAAACTATATAAGACTATGTAAAACTAACGAAACTATATAAACATATATAAAACTCTATAGAACTATATAAAACTATATAAAGCTATACAAAAATATATAAAACTATATAATACTATATAAAACAATATAAGACCATATAAAACTATATAAAACTATATAAATCTAACAAAACTATATAAAACTATATAAAACTCTATAAAACTATATAAACCTATATAAAACTCTGTAGAACTATATAATGCTATATAAAACTATATAAAACTCTATAAAAATATATAAAACTATATAAGACTATGTAAAACTAACAAAACTATATAAACCTATATACAACTCTATAAAACTACATAGAACCGTATAAAACTATGTCAAACTATATAAAACTATTTAAAACTAACAAAACTATATAAAAATATATAAAACTCTATAAAACTATATAAAACTATGTAAAACTATATAAAACTATGTAAAACTATATAAAACTATTTAAAACTATATAAAACTATAAATAACTAATAAAATTATGTAAAACTACATAAAACTATATAAAACTGTATAAGACTATATAAAACTATATAAAACTATATAAAACTACATAAAAGTATATAATACTATATAAAACTAAATAAAACTATATAAAACTATATAAAACTATATAAAACTAATAAAACTATATAAAACTATATAAAACTATATAAAACTATATAAAACTATATAAAACTATATAATACTACATAAAACAATATAACACCATATAAAACTATATAAAACTATATAAAACTATATAAAACTATATAAAACTATGTAAAACTATATAAAACTATTTAAAACTATATAAAACTATATAAAACTATATAAAACTATATAAAACTATATAAAACTATATAAAACTGTATAAGACTATATAAAACTATATGAAACTATATAAAACTATATAATACCATATAAAACTCTATAGAAATATATAAAACTATATAAAACTATATAAAACTAACAAAACTATATAAAACTATATAAACCTATATAAAACTATATAAACCTATATAAAACTATATAAAACTATATAAAACTATATAAAACTATATAAAACTAGATAAAACTACATAAATCAATATAAAACTATATGAAACTATACAAAACCATATAAAACTCTATAAAAGTATATAAAACTATTTAAAACTATATAAAAATAACGAAACTGTATAAAACTATATAAAACGATATAAAAATAACAAAACCATAGAAAATTATATAACACTATACAAAACTATATAAGACAATGAAAATCTAATATAACTATATAAAACTATATAAAATTACATAAAACTATCTAAAACTGTATAAAACTATATAAAACTATATAAAACTATATAAAACTATATAAAACTATATAAAACGATATAAAAATAACAAAACCATAGAAAATTATATAACACTATACAAAACTATATAAAACAATGAGAATCTAATATAACTATATAAAACTATATAAAATTAAATAAAACTATCTAAAACTGTATAAAACTATATAAAACAATATAAAACTATATAAAACTATATAAAACTATATAAAACTGTATAATACTATATAAAACTATATAAAGCTATAATAAAACTAATAAACCTAATAAAACTAATAAAACTAATAAAACTAATGAAACTATATTAAACCATATAGAACTGTATAAAACTATATAAAGCTATATAAGACTGTATAAAACTATATAGAACTATATAAAACTAATGAAACTATATAAAACTATACAATACTATATAATACTATATAAAACTAAGCCACTGGTGGTCCGAGGTCGTTCCCACTGCACAGATTCATGCGCCAGGGCCTCCTGCAGACAATGCTCTTTGATATATCGCGCTATCTGTAATAGCACCCGAGATATCGCCAGATAGATATTGGATTTTTCCCTGACCCTGAGAGTCCGGCTCTATGTGACGGTTGTTTTCTCGGCCCCTGGTGGTCCGAGGACGTTCCCGCTGCACAGATTCATGCACCAGGGCCTCCTGCAGACAATGCACTTTGATATATCGCGCTTTCTCTAATAGCACCCGAGATATCACCAGATATATGCTGGATTTTTCCCAGACCCTGAGTGTCCGGCACTATGTGACGGTTGTTTTCTCGGCCCCTGGAGGTCCGAGGTAGTTCCCGACGCACAGATTCATGCGCGGGGGCTCCTGCAGACAATGCACTTTGATTTATTGCGCTATCTCTAATAGCACGCGAGATATCACCAGATATATATTGGATTTTACACTGACCCTTAGTATCCGGCCCCATGAGTCGGTGGTCTTCACGGCCCCTGGTGGTCCGATGTCGTTCCCACTGCACATATTCATGCGCCAGGGCCTCCTGCAGATAATTCACTTTGGTTTATGGCGCTATCTCTAATAGCACCCGAGATATCATCAGATATATGCTGGATTTTTACATTACCTTGGGTGACGGATACCGAAAATCGGTAATTTTCTCGGCCCCTGGTTGTCCGAGGTCGTTCCTGCTGCACAGATTCATGCGCCAGGGCTTCCTGCAGACAATGCACTTTGATTTATCGCGCTATCTGTATTAGCACCCGAGATATTACCAGATATATGCTGGATTTTTACATGACCTTGGGTGACGGATACGAAAATCTGTAATTTTCTCGGTACCTGGTGGTCCGAGGTCGATCCTGCTTGTCAGATTCATGCGCCAGGGCCTCCTGCAGACAATGCACTTTGATTTATCGCGCTATCTCTAATAGCACCCGAGATATCACCAGATATATATTGGATTTATACCGGACCCTGACAGTCCGGCCCCATGTGTCGGTGATTTTCTCCGCCCCTGGTGGTCCGAGGTCGTTCCTGCTGCTCAGATTCATGCGCCACGGCCTACTGCAGACAATGCACTTTGGTTTATTGCGCCATCTCTAATAGCACCCGAGATATCACCAGATATATATTGGATTTTTCCCTGACCCTGACAGCCCGGCCCCATGTGTCGGTGGTTTTCTCGGCTTCTGGTGGTCCGAGGTCGTTCCCGCTGCACAGATTCATGCGGCAGGGCCTCCTACAGACATTACACTTTGATTTATTGCGCTATCTCTCATAGCACCCGAGATATCATCAGATATATGCTGGATTTTTCCCAGACCCTGAGTGTCCGGCACTATGTGACGGTTGTTTTCTCGGCCCCTGGAGGTCCGAGGTAGTTCCCGACGCACAGATTCATGCGCCAGGGCTTCCTGCAGACAATGCACTTTGATTTATTGCGCTATCTCTAATAGCACGCGAGATATCACCAGATATATATTGGATTTTACACTGACCCTTAGTATCCGGCCCCATGAGTCGGTGGTCTTCACGGCCCCTGGTGGTCCGATGTCGTTCCCACTGCACATATTCATGCGCCAGGGCCTCCTGCAGATAATTCACTTTGGTTTATGGCGCTATCTCTAATAGCACCCGAGATATCATCAGATATATGCTGGATTTTTACATTACCTTGGGTGACGGATACCGAAAATCGGTAATTTTCTCGGCCCCTGGTTGTCCGAGGTCGTTCCTGCTGCACAGATTCATGCGCCAGGGCTTCCTGCAGACAATGCACTTTGATTTATCGCGCTATCTCTAATAGCACCCGAGATATCACCAGATATATATTGGATTTATACCGGACCCTGACAGTCCGGCCCCATGTGTCGGTGATTTTCTCGGCCCCTGGTGGTCCGAGGTCGTTCCTGCTGCTCAGATTCATGCGCCACGGCATACTGCAGACAATGCACTTTGGTTTATTGCGCCATCTCTAATAGCACCCGAGATATCACCAGATATATATTGGATTTTTCCCTGACCCTGACAGCCCGGCCCCATGTGTCGGTGGTTTTCTCGGATTCTGGTGGTCCGAGGTCGTTCCCGCTGCACAGATTCATGCGGCAGGGCCTCCTACAGACATTACACTTTGATTTATTGCGCTATCTCTCATAGCACCCGAGATATCATCAGATATATGCTGGATTTTTCCCAGACCCTGAGTGTCCGGCACTATGTGACGGTTGTTTTCTCGGCCCCTGGAGGTCCGAGGTAGTTCCCGCTGCACAGATTCATGCCCCTGGACCTCCTGCAGACAATGCACCTTGATTTATTGCGCTATCTCTAATAGCACCCGAGATATCACCAGATATATGCTGGATATTTACATGACCTTGGGTGACGGATACCGAAAATCTGTAATTTCCTTGACCACTGCGGGTCCGAGGTCGTTGCTGCTGCACAGATTCATGCGCCAGGGCCTGCTACAGACAATGCACTTTGATTTATCGCACTATCTCTAATAGCACCCGAGATATCACCACATATATATTGGAGTTTTCCCTGACCCTGAGTGTCCGACCCGATGAGACGTTTGTTTTCTCGGCCCATGGTGGTCCGAGGTAGTTCCTGATGCACAGATGCATGCGCAAGGGCCTCAAACGGACAATGCTCTTTGGTTTATTGCGCCATCTCTAATAGCACCCGATATATCACCAGATATATATTGGATATTTCCCTGACCCTGAGTGTCCGGCCCCATGTGTCGGTGGTTTTCTCGGCCCCTGGTGGTCCGCGGTCGTTCCCGCTGCACAGACGCATGCGCCAGGGCCTCCTGGAGATAATTCACTGTGGTTTATTGCGCTATCTCTAATAGCACCCTGAATATCACCAGATATATATTGGATTTTTCCCTGACCCTGACAGCCCGGCCACATGTGTCGGTAGTTTTCTCGGTCCCTGTCGGTCCGAGGTCGATCCCGCGGCACAGATTCGTGCGCCAGGGCATCCTGCAGATAATTCGCTTTGGTTTATTGTGCTATCTCTAATAGCACCCGAAATATCACCAGATATATATCGGATTTTTCCCTGACCCTGAGTGTCCGGCCCTATGAGACGGTTGTTTTGTCGGCCCCTGGTGGTCCGAGGTAGTTTCCGATGCACAGATGCATGCGCTAGGACATCCTGGAGATAATTCACTCTGGATTATTGCGCTATCTCTAATACAACCCGAGATATCATCAGATATATATTGGATTTTTCCCTGACCCTGGGTGTCCGGCCCCATGTGTCGGTGTTTTTCTCGGCCCCTGGTGGTCCGAGGTCGTTCCCGCTGCACGGATTCATGCGCTAGGGCCTCCTGCCGACAATGCACTTTGATATAACGCGCTATCTGTAATAGCACCCGAGATATCACCAGATATATATTGGATTTTTCCCTGACCCTGAGTGTCCGGCCCCATGAGACGGTGGTTTTCTCGGGCCATGGTGGTCCCAGGTCGTTCCCACTACACAGATTCATGCGCCAGGGCCTCCTGGAGATAATTCTCTCTGGTTTATTGCGCTATCTCTAATAGCACCCGGAATATCACCACATATATATTGGATTTTTCCCTGACCCTGACAGCCCGGCTCCATGTGTCGGTAGTTTTCTCGGTCCCTGTTGGTCCGAAGTCGATCCCGCGGCACAGATTCGTGCGCCAGGGCCTCCTGCAGACAAGCACTTTGATTTATTGCGCTATCGCTAATAGCACCCGGGATATCACCAGATATATGCTGGATTTTTACGTGACCTTGGGCCACGGATACCGAAAATCGGTAATTTTCCCGGCCCCTGGTGGTCCGCGGTGGTTCCCGCTGCTCAGATTCATGCGCCAGGGCCTCCTGCAGACAATGCACTTTGATTTATCGCGCTATCTGTAATAGAATCCGAGACATCACCAGATATATGCTGGATTTTTACATGACCTTGGGCGACGGATACCGAAAATCTGTAATTTTCTCGACCCCTGGTGGTCCGAGGTCGTTCCTGCTGCACAGATTCATGCGCCAGGGCCTCCTGGAGATAATTCTCTCTGGTTTATTGCGCTATCTCTAATAGCACCCGAGATATCACCAGATATATATTGGATTTTTCCCTGACCCCGACAGTCCGGCCCCATGTGTCGGTGATTTTCTCATTCCCTGGTGATCCGAGGTCGTTCCCCCTGCACAGAATCATGCGGCAGGGCCTCCTGCAGACAATGCACTTTGATTTATTGCGCTATCTCTAATAGCACGCGAGATATCACCAGATATATATTGGATTTTACACTGACCCTTAGCATCCGGCCCCATGAGTCGGTGGTCTTCACGGCCCCTGGTGGTCCGATGTCGTTCCCACTGCACATATTCATGCGCCAGGGCCTCCTGCAGATAATTCACTTTGGTTTATGGCGCTATCTCTAATAGCACCCGAGATATCATCAGATATATGCTGGATTTTTACATTACCTTGGGTGACAGATACCGAAAATCGGTAATTTTCTCGGCCCCTGGTTGTCCGAGGTCGTTCCTGCTGCACAGATTCATGCGCCCGTGCTTCCTGCAGACAATGCACTATGAGTTATCGCGCTATCTGTATTAGCACCCGAGATATTACCAGATATATGCTGGATTTTTACATGACCTTGGGTGACGGATACGAAAATCTGTAATTTTCTCGGTACCTGGTGGTCCGAGGTCGATCCTGCTTGTCAGATTCATGCGCCAGGGCCTCCTGCAGACAATGCACTTTGATTTATCGCGCTATCTCTAATAGCACCCGAGATATCACCAGATATATATTGGATTTTTCCCTGACCCCGACAGTCCGGCCCCATGTGTCGGTGATTTTCTCATTCCCTGGTGATTCGAGGTCGTTCCCCCTGAACAGAATCATGCGGCAGGGCCTCCTGCAGACAATGCACTTTGATTTATTGCGCTATCTCTAATAGCACGCGAGATATCGTCAGATATATATTGGATTTTACACTGACCCTTAGTATCCGGCCCCATGAGTCGGTGGTCTTCACGGCCCCTGGTGGTCCGATGTCGTTCCCACTGCACATATTCATGCGCCAGGGCCTCCTGCAGATAATTCACTTTGGTTTATGGCGCTATCTCTAATAGCACCCGAGATATCATCAGATATATGCTGGATTTTTACATGACCATGGGTGACGGATACGAAAATCTGTAATTTTCTCGGTACCTGGTGGTCCGAGGTCGATCCTGCTCGTCAGATTCATGCGCCAGGGCCTCCTGCAGACAATGCACTTTGATTTATCGCGCTATCTCTAATAGCACCCGAGATATCACCAGAAATATATTGGAATTTTACCTGACCCTTAGTATCCGGCGCCATGAGTCGGTGGTTTTCTCGGCCACTGGTTGTACGAGGTCGTTCCCGCTGCACCGATTCATTCGCCAGGGCTTCCTGCAGACAATGCACTTTTCTTTATCGCGCTATCTCTAATAGCACCCGAGATATCACCACATGCATGCTGGATTTTTACATGACCTTGGGCGACGGGTACCGAAAATCTGTAATTTTCTAGGCCCCTGGTGGTCCGCGGTCGTTCCTGCTACACAGATTCATGCTCCAGGGCCTCCTGCAGACAATGCACTTTGATTTATCGCGCTATCTCTAATAGCACCCGAGATATCACCAGATATATATTGGATTTATACCGGACCCTGACTGTCGGGCCCCATGTGTCGGTGATTTTCTCGGCCCCTGGTGGTCCGAGGTAGTTCCTGCTGCACCGATTCATTCGCCAGTGCCTCCTATAGACAATGCACTTTGATTTATTGCGCTATCTCTAATAGCACCCGAGATATCACCTGATATATATTGGATTTTTCCCTGACCCTGACAGTCCGGCCCCATAAGACGGTGATTTTCTCGGCCCCTGGTGGTCCGAGGTCGATCCTGCTGCACAGATTCATGCGACAGGGCCTCCTGCAGACAATGCACTTTGATTTATCGCGCTATCTCTAATAGCACCCGAGATATCACCAGAAATATATTGGAATTTTACCTGACCCTTAGTATCCGGCGCCATGAGTCGGTGGTTTTCTCGGCCACTGGTTGTACGAGGTCGTTCCCGCTGCACCGATTCATTCGCCAGGGCTTCCTGTAGACAATGCACTTTTCTTTATCGCGCTATCTCTAATAGCACCCGAGATATCACCACATGCATGCTGGATTTTTACATGACCTTGGGCGACGGGTACCGAAAATCTGTAATTTTCTAGGCCCCTGGTGGTCCGCGGTCGTTCCTGCTGCACAGATTCATGCTCCAGGGCCTCCTGCAGGCAATGCACGTTGATATATCGCGCTATCTGTAATAGCACCCGAGATACCACCAGATATATACTGCATTTTTACATGACCCTGGGTGACGGATACCTTGAATCTGTAATTTTCTCGGCTCCTGGTGGTCGCAGGTTGTTCCCGCTGCACCGATTCATGCGCCAGGGCCTCCTGCAGACAATGCACTTTCGTTTGTTGCGCTATCTCTAATAGCACCTGAGATATCACCAGATATATGCTGGATTTTTACATGACCTTGGGCCACAGATACCGAAAATCTGTAATTTTCCCGGCCCCTGGTGTTCCGTGGACGTTCCCGCTGCACAGATTCATGAGCCAGGGCCTCCAGCAGACAATGCACTTTGATTTATCGCGCTATCTCTAATAGCACCCGAGATATCACCAGATATATGCTGGATTTTACATGACCTTGGGTGTCCGGCCCCATGTGTCGGCGGTTTTCTCGGCCCCTGGTGGTCCGAGGTCGTTCCCTGTGAACAGATTCATGCGCCAGGGCTTCCTGCAGATAGTGCACTTTGATTTATCGCGCTATCTGTATTAGCACCCGAGATATCACCAGACATATGGCGGATTTTGAAATGACCCTTAGTGTCCGGCCCTATGGTCGGTTGTTTTCTCGGCCCCTGGTGGTCCGCGGTAGTTCCCGATGCACAGATTCATGCGCCAGGTCCTGCCAAAGACAATGCACTTGGATCTATCTCGCTATCTCTAATAGCACCCGTAGTATCACCAGATATATATTGGATTTTTCCCTGACCCTGAGTTTCCGGCCCTATGAGACGGTTGTTTTCTCGGCCCCTGGTGATCCGAGGTCGTTCCCGATGCACAGATTCATGCGCCAGGGCCTGCTACAGACAATGCACTTTGACTTATCGCGCTATCTCTAATAACACAGGAGATATCTCCAGATATATATTGGATTTTTCCCTGACCCTCAGTGTCTGGCCCCGTGAGTCGGTGGTTTTCTCGGCCCCTGGTTTTCCGGAGTTATTCCCGCTGCAAAGATTCATGCGCCGGGGCCTCCTGCAGACAATGCACTTTGATTTATAGCGCTATCTCTAATAGCACAGGAGATATCTCCAGATATATATTGGATTTTTCCCTGACCCTCAGTGTCTGGCCCCGTGAGTCGGTGGTTTTCTCGGCCCCTGGTTTTCCGGAGTTATTCCCGCTGCAAAGATTCATGCGCCGGGGCCTCCTGCAGACAATGCACTTTGATTTATAGCGCTATCTCTAATAGCACCCGAAATATCACCAGATATATATCGGATTTTTCCCTGACCCTGAGTGTCCGGCCCTATGAGACGGTTGTTTTGTCGGCCCCTGGTGGTCCGAGGTAGTTTCCGATGCACAGATGCATGCGCTAGGACATCCTGGAGATAATTCACTCTGGATTATTGCGCTATCTCTAATACAACCCGAGATATCACCAGATATATATTGGATTTTTCCCTGACCCTGGGTGTCCGGCCCCATGTGTCGGTGTTTTTCTCGGCCCCTGGTGGTCCGAGGTCGTTCCCGCTGCACGGATTCATGCGCTAGGGCCTCCTGCCGACAATGCACTTTGATATAACGCGCTATCTGTAATAGCACCCGAGATATCACCAGATATATATTGGATTTTTCCCTGACCCTGAGTGTCCGGCCCCATGAGACGGTGGTTTTTTCGGGCCATGGTGGTCCCAGGTCGTTCCCACTACACAGATTCATGCGCCAGGGCCTCCTGGAGATAATTCTCTCTGGTTTATTGCGCTATCTCTAATAGCACCCGGAATATCACCAGATATATATTGGATTTTTCCCTGACCCTGACAGCCCGGCTCCATGTGTCGGTGGTCTTCACGGCCCCTGGTGGTCCGATGTCGTTCCCACTGCACATATTCATGCGCCAGGGCCTCCTGCAGATAATTCACTTTGGTTTATGGCGCTATCTCTAATAGCACCCGAGATATCATCAGATATATGCTGGATTTTTACATTACCTTGGGTGACGGATACCGAAAATCGGTAATTTTCTCGGCCCCTGGTTGTCCGAGGTCGATCCTGCTTGTCAGATTCATGCGCCAGGGCCTCCTGCAGACAATGCACTTTGATTTATCGCGCTATCTCTAATAGCACCCGAGATATCACCAGATATATATTGGATTTATACCGGACCCTGACAGTCGGGCCCCATGTGTCGGTGATTTTCTCGGCCCCTGGTGGTCCGAGGTAGTTCCTGCTGCACCGATTCATTCGCCAGTGCCTCCTACAGACAATGCACTTTGATTTATTGCGCCATCTCTAATAGCACCGGAGATATCACCAGATATATATTGGATTTTTCCCTGACCCTGACAGCCCGGCCACATGAGACGGTGATTTTCTCTGCCCCTGGTGGTCGGAGGTCGTTCCCGCTGCACACATTCTGCGCCAGGGCCTCCTGCAGACATTGCACTTTGATTTATTGCGCTATCTCTAATAGCACCCGAGATATCACCTGATATATATTGGATTTTTCCCTGACCCTTACAGTCCGGCCCCATAAGACGGTGATTTTCTCGGCCCCTGGTGGTCCGAGGTCGATCCTGCTGCACAAATTCATGCGACAGGGCCTCCTGCAGACAATGCACTTTGATTTATCGCGCTATCTCTAATAGCACCCGAGATATCACCAGAAATATATTGGAATTTTACCTGACCCTTAGTATCCGGCGCCATGAGTCGGTGGTTTTCTCGGCCACTGGTTGTACGAGGTCGTTCCCGCTGCACCGATTCATTCGCCAGGGCTTCCTGCAGACAATGCACTTTTCTTTATCGCGCTATCTCTAATAGCACCCGAGATATCACCACATGCATGCTGGATTTTTACATGACCTTGGGCGACGGGTACCGAAAACCTGTAATTTTCTAGGCCCCTGGTGGTCCGCGGTCGTTCCTGCTGCACAGATTCATGCTCCAGGGCCTCCTGCAGGCAATGCACGTTGATATATCGCGCTATCTGTAATAGCACCCGAGATACCACCAGATATATACTGCATTTTTACATGACCCTGGGTGACGGATACCTTGAATCTGTAATTTTCTCGGCTCCTGGTGGTCGCAGGTCGTTCCCGCTGCACCGATTCATGCGCCAGGGCCTCCTGCAGACAATGCACTTTCGTTTGTTGCGCTATCTCTAATAGCACCTGAGATATCACCAGATATATGCTGGATTTTTACATGACCTTGGGCCACAGATACCGAAAATCTGTAATTTTCCCGGCACCTGGTGTTCCGTGGACGTTCCCGCTGCACAGATTCATGAGCCAGGGCCTCCAGCAGACAATGCACTTTGATTTATCGCGCTATCTCTAATAGCACCCGAGATATCATCAGATGTATATTGGATTTTTCCCTGACCCTGAGTGTCCGCCCCATGTGCCGGTGGTTTTGTCGGCTCCTGGAGGTCCGAGGTCGTTCCCGCTGCACAGATTCATGCGTCAGGGCCTCCTGCAGACAATGCACTTTGATTTATTGCGCTATCTTTAATAGAACCCGAGATATCACCAGATATATGCTGGATTTTTACATGACCTTGGGTGTCCGGCCCCATGTGTCGGCGGTTTTCTCGGCCCCTGGTGGTCCGAGGTCGTTCCCTGTGAACAGATTCATGCGCCAGGGCTTCCTGCAGATAGTGCACTTTGATTTATCGCGCTATCTGTATTAGCACCCGAGATATCACCAGACATATGGCGGATTTTGAAATGACCCTTAGTGTCCGGCCCTATGGACGGTTGTTTTCTCGGCCCCTGGTGGTCCGCGGTAGTTCCCGATGCACAGATTCATGCGCCAGGGCCTGCCAAAGACAATGCACTTTGATCTATCTCGCTATCTCTAATAGCACCCGTAGTATCACCAGATATATATTGGATTTTTCCCTGACCCTGAGTTTCCGGCCCTATGAGACGGTTGTTTTCTCGGCCCCTGGTGATCCGAGGTCGTTCCCGATGCACAGATTCATGCGCCAGGGCCTGCTACAGACAATGCACTTTGACTTATCGCGCTATCTCTAATAACACAGGAGATATCTCCAGATATATATTGGATTTTTCCCTGACCCTCAGTGTCTGGCCCCGTGAGTCGGTGGTTTTCTCGGCCCCTGGTTTTCCGGAGTTATTCCCGCTGCAAAGATTCATGCGCCGGGGCCTCCTGCAGACAATGCACTTTGATTTATAGCGCTATCTCTAATAGCACCCCAGATATCATCAGATATATATTGGATATTTCCCTGACCCCGTGTGACCGGCCAAAAGTATACGAAAATATATAAAACTAAGGAAAATTATTTGAAACTATATAATACTGTATAATACAACGTAAAACTATATAAACCTATATAAACTATATAAAACTGTATATCACTGTATAAAACTGTACAAAAGGGTATAAAACTATATAAAACTACATAATACTGTATAATATAATATAAAACTATATAAACCTATATAAAACTATATAAAACAGTATAACACTGTATAAAACTATACAAAACGGAATAAAACTATATAAAACTATATAAAACTGCATAATACTATATAAAACTATATAAAATTATTTAAAACTATATAAAACTATATAAAACTATATAATACTATATAAAACTATATAAAACTATATAATACAATATAAAACTATATAAAACTATATAATACTATATAAAACTATATAAAACTATACAAAACTATATCAAACTGTGTAAACTGTATAAAACTTTATAAACTATATAAAACTATATAAAACAACATAAAATTATATTGAACATTATAAACCTATATACAACAATATAAAACTATAAAAAATAATACAAAACTAAAAAAAACTATATAAAACTAGATAAAACAATATAAAACTATATAAAACTATATAAACCTATATAAAACTGTATAAAACTGTACTAAACTATACAAAACTACATAAAACAACGTAAAACTATATAAAACTTTATAAAAGTACATAAAACTATATAAAACGAATGAAACTATATGAAACTATATAAAACTATATGAAACCATATAAAACTATATAAAACTATATAAAACTATATAAAACTATACAAAACTATATAAAAGTATATAAAAGTATTTAAAAGTATAGAAAACTATATGAAATGAACGAAACTATATAAAACAATATAAATCTATATAAAACTGTTTAAACCTATCTAAAACTATATTTATATAGTTTTGTGTAGTTTTAAATAATCCTCCTTAGTTTTATATAGTTTTATATAGTTTCATATAGTTTTGTACACATTTATATAGTTTTACAGAGTTTTATATAGTTTTATTCAGGTTTATATATTTTATATAATTTTATATTGTTTTTTATAGTTTTATATAGTTATACACAGTTTTATATAGTTTTATATTGTTTTATATAGTTTTATGTAGTATTATATAGTTTTATACACTTTTATATAGTTTTACAGAGTATTATATAGTTTAATTCAGCTTTATATATTTTATGTAGTTTTATATAGTTTTATATAGTTTTAGATAGTTTTAATAGTTTTATATAGTTATACACAGTTTTATATAGTTTTCTATAGTTTTATATAGATTTACATAGTTTTAAGCAGTTTTATATAGTTTTATATAGTTTTATATAGTATTATATTGTTTTACATAGTTTTATATTTTTTTATATAGTTTTGTGTTTTCTTTTAGTTTTATATAGTTTTATATAGTTTTATATTGTTTTATATAGATTTACATAGTTTTACTCAGTTTTATATAGTATTATATAGGTTTATATAGTTTTACATAGTTTTATATAGATTTATATAGTTTTATATAGTTTTATATAGTTTTATATAGTTTTATATAGTTTTATGTAGTTTTATATAGTTTTATACACATTTATATAGTTTTATATGGTTTTATTAGTATTATATAGTTTTATATAGTTTTACACAGTTTTATATAGTTTTATATAGATGTATGTAGTTTTATATAGTTTTATACACTTTTATATAGTTTTATATAGTTTCGTATTTTTTTTAGTTTTATATAATTATATAGTTTTATATAGTTTTATATAGTTTTATTTAGCTTTATATAGTTTTATATAGTATTATATAGTTTCATATAGTTGTATATAGTTTTATACAGTGTTATATAGGTTTATATAGTTTTGTATTTTTTTTAGTTATGGATAGTTATACAATTTTATATGGTTTTATATAGTTTTATTCAGCTTTATATAGTATCATATAGTTTTTTTATAATTTCATCTGGTTTTATATAGTTTAATATAGTTTTATATAGTTATATAGTTTTATATAGTTTTATATAGTTTTATATAGTTTTATATAGTTTTAGATACTTTTAGATAGTTTTACATAGTTATATAGTTTTATATAGTTTTATTAGCTTCTTCAGATTTATACAGGTTTATATAGTTTTATATAGGTTTATATAGGTTTATATATTTTATATAGTTTTCTATAGTTTTATTTAGCTTTATATAGTATTATATAGTTTTACATAGTTTTATATAGTTTTATATAGTTTTATATAGTTTTATATAGCTATATAGCTATATAGTTTTATATAGTTTTATATAGTTTTAGATTACTTTTAGATAGTTTTATATAGTTATATACTTTTATATAGTTTTAAATAGTTTTCTATAGTTTTATACAGATTTACATAGTTTTACACAGTTTTATATAGTTTTATATAGTTCTATATAGTATTATATTGTTTTACATAGTTTTACATTTTTTTATATAGTTTTGTGTTTTCTACTAGTTTTATATAGATTTAAATGGTATTATATACTTGTAAGTAGTTTTAAATAGTTTTAGATAGTTTTACTGTTTTTATATTGTTTTACACAGTCTTGTATAGTTTTATATAGTTTAATAGTTTTACATAGTTTTATATAGTTTAATAGTTTTACATAGTTTTATATAGTATCATAGAGTTTTTTTATAATTTTATGTAGTTTTATATAGTTTAATATTGTTTTATATAGTTATATAGTTTTATATAGTTTTATATAGTTTTATTAGCTTCATCAGATTTATACAGGTTTATATTGTTTTATATAGTTTTATATTTTTTTATATAGTTTTGTATTTTCATTTAGTTTTATATAGTTTTATATAGTTTTATATAGTTTTAAATAGATTTATATAGTTTTATATAGTTTTATATGGTTTTATATAGTTTTATATAGTTTTATATAGTTTTATATAGTTTTGTATAGTTTTAGATACTTTTTGATAGTTTTACGTAGTTATATAGTTTTATATAGTTTTAAATAGTTTTCTATAGTTTTATACAGATTTACATAGTTTCACACAGTATTATATAGTATCATATAGTTTTATATAGTTTTATATAGTTTTGTATAGTTTTAGGTACTTTTTGATAGTTTTACGTAGTTATATAGTTTTATATAGTTTTAAATAGTTTTCTATAGTTTTATACAGATTTACATAGTTTTCCACAGTATTATATAGTATCATATAGTTTTATATAGTTTTATATAGTTTTATGTAATTTTATATAGCTTTATACACATTTATATAGTTTTATATAGGTTTATATAGTTTTATATAGTTTTATATAGTTTTATATAGTTTTATATAGTTTTATATAGTTTTATATAATCTTACATAGTTTTATCGTTTTACACAGTTTTATATAGTTTCATATAGTTTTATATAGTTTTATATAGTTTTGTATAGTTTTATATAGGTTTATATACTTTTGTTAGCTTCATTAATTTTATACAGTTTTATATAGTTTTATATAGGTTTATATAGTTTTATATAGTTTTATATAGTTTTATATAGTTTTATATAGCTTTATATAGTTTTATTTAGCTTTATATAATATTATATAGTTTTATATAGTTTTATATAGTTTTATATAGTTTTATATAGTTTTATACACTTTTATATAGTTTTATACACTTTTATATAGTTTTATATAGTCTTGTATTTTTTTTAGTTTTATATAATTATATAATTTTATATAGTTTTATATAGTTTTATTTAGCTTTATATAGTGTTATATAGTTTTATATAGTTTTATATAGTTTTATATAGTTTTATTTAGCTTTATATGGTATTATATAGTTTTATATAGTTTTATATAGTTTTATATAGTTTTATATAGTGTTATATTGTTTTATATAGTTTTATATTTTTTTATATAGTTCTGTATTTTCTTTTAGTTTTATATAGCTTTATATAGTTCTATATTGTATTACATAGTTTTACATACTTTTATATAGTTTTATATAGTTTTATATATTTCTATTAACTTTATATAGTTTTATATAGTTTTATATAGTTTTATATAGTTTTATATAGTTTTATATAGTTTTATATAGTTTTATATAGTTTTATAGTTTTACATAGTTATATATGGTTTTATATAGTTTTATATAGTTTTATATAGTTTTATACAGTTTTATATAGTTTTATATAGTTTTATATAGTTTTATATAGTTTTATATAGGTTTATATAGTTGTATTAGCTTCATTAGTTTTATACAGTTTTATATAGTTTTATATGCGTTTATATAGTTTTATATAGTTATATATAGTTTTATATAGCTTTATATAGTTTTATTTAGTTTTATTAGTTTTATATAGTTTTATTTAGCTTTATATTGTATTATATAGTTTTATATAGTTTTATATAGTTTAATATAGTTTTATACACATTTATATAGTTTTATATAGATTTGTATTTTTTTTAGCTTTATATAATTATATCGTTTTATATAGTTTTATATAGATCTATTTAGCTTTATATAGTATTATATAGTTTTATATAGTTTTATATAGTTTTATATTGTTTTATATATTTTTGTATTTTTTTTAGTTTTACATAGTTATATAGTTTTATATAGTTTTATATAGTTTTATATAGTTTCATATAGTTTTAGATACTTTTAGCTAGTTTTACATAGTTATATAGTTTTATATAGTTGTAAATAGTTTTCCATTGTTTTATATAGATTTACATAGTTTTACACAGTTTTATATAATTTTATATAGTTTTATTTAGCTTTATATAGTATTATATAGTTTTATATAGTTTTATATCGATTTACATAGTTTTACACAGTTTTATATAGTTTTATATAGTATTATATTGTTTTTATATAGTTTTATATTTTTTTATATAGTTTTGTATTTTCTTTTAGTTTTATATAGTTTTATATAGTTTTATATAGTTTTATAAAGTATTATATTGTATTATATAGTTTTACATAGTTTTATATAGTATTATACAGTTTTGTATTTTTTTATATAGTTTTATATAGTTTTATATAGTTTTATATATTTGTATTAGTTTAATATAGTTATATATAGTATTATATAGTTTTATATACTTATATATAGTTTTATATAATTTTATATAGTTTTATTTAGCTTTATATAGTATTATATAGTTTTATATAGTTTTATATCGATTTACATAGTTTTACACAGTTTTATATAGTTTTATTTAGTATTATATTGTTTTATATAGTTTTATATTTTTTTATATAGTTTTGTATTTTCTTTTAGTTTTATATAGTTTTATATAGTTTTATATAGTTTTATATAGTTTTATATAGTTTTATAAAGTATTATATTGTATTATATAGTTTTACATAGTTTTATATAGATTTATTTAGATTTATATAGTTTTATATAGTTTTATATAGTTTCATATAGTTTTATGTAGTTGTAGATAGTTTTATTAGTTTTATATAGTTTTACACAGTTTTATATAGTTTTATATAGTTTTACACAGTTTTATATAGTTTTATATAGTATTATATAGTTTTATATCGTTTTATATAGTTTTATATTTTTTTATATACTTTTATATAGGTTTATATAGTTCTACATAGTTTTATATAGTTTTATATAGTTTTATATTGTATTATATAGTTTTGTATTTTCTTTTAGTTTTATATAGTTTTATATAGTTTTTATATAGTTTTATATTGTATTATATAGTTTTACATAGTTTTATATAGATTTATATAGTTCTATATAGTTTGATATTGTTTTATATAGTTTTATGTAATTTTATAAAATTTTATACACATTTATATAGTTTTATATAGTTTTATATCGATTTACATAGTTTTACACAGTTTTATATAGTTTTATATAGTATTACATTGTTTTATATAGTTTTATATTTTTTTATATAGTTTTGTATTTTCTATTAGTTTTATATAGTTCTGTATAGTTTTATATAGTTTTATATAGTTTTATATAGTTTTATATAGTTTTATATAGTTTTATATAATCTTACATAGTTTTATCGTTTTACACAGTTTTATATAGTTTCACATAGTTTTATATAGTTTTATATAGTTTTGTATAGTTTTATATAGGTTTATATACTTTTGTTAGCTTCATTAATTTTATACAGTTTTATATAGTTTTATATAGGTTTATATAGTTTTATATAGTTTTATATAGTTTTATATAGTTTTATATAGCTTTATGTAGTTTTATTTAGCTTTATATAGTATTATATAGTTTTATATAGTTTTATATAGTTTTATATAGTTTTATTTAGCTTTATATAGTATTATATAGTTTTATACAGATTTATATAGTTTGATATAGTTTTATATAGTTTTTTACACTTTCATATAGCTTTATATAGTTTTGTATTTTTTTTAGTTTTATATAGTTATATAGTTTTATATAGTTTTATATAGCTTTATAGTTTTACATAGTTTTATATAGTTTTATAAAGATTTATATACTTTTATATAGTTTTATATAGTTTTATAAAGTATTATATTGTATTATATAGTTTTACATAGTTTTATATAGATTTATTTAGTTTTATAGTGTTTTATATAGTTTTATATAGTTTTATATAGTTTTATAAAGTATTATATTGTATTATATAGTTTTACATAGTTTTATATAGATTTATTTAGTTTTATAGTGTTTTATATAGTTTTATATAGTTTTATATAGTTTTATATAGTTTTATATAGTTTTATATAGTTTTATATAGTTTTATATAGTTTTATATAGTTTTATATAATTTTATATAGCTTTATATAGTTTTATATAGTTTTATATAGTTTTATTTAGCTCTATATAGTAGTATATAGTTTTATACAGATTTATATAGTTTGATATAGTTTTATATAGTTTTTTGCACTTTTATATAGTTATATATAGTTTTGTATTTTTTTTAGCTTTATATAGTTATATAGTTTTATATAGTTTTATATAGCTTTATAGTTTTACATAGTTTTATATAGTTTTATATAGATTTATATATTTTTATATAGTTTTATATAGTTTTATATAGTTTTATATATTTGGATTAGTTTAATATAGTTTTATATAGTATTATATAGTTTTATATACTTATATATAGTTTTATATAATTTTATATAGTTTTATTTAGCTTTATATAGTATTATATAGTTTTATATAGTTTTATATCGATTTACATAGTTTTACACAGTTTTATATAGTTTTATTTAGTATTATATTGTTTTATATAGTTTTATATCGATTTACAAAGTTTTACACAGTTTTATATAGTTTTATTTAGTATTATATTGTTTTATATAGTTTTATATTTTTTTATATAGCTTTGTATTTTCTTTTAGTTTTATATAGTTTTATATAGTTTTATATAGTTTTATATAGTTTTATATAGTTTTATACAGTATTATATGGTTTTATATAGTTTTATATAGTTTAATAGTTTTACATAGTTTTATAAAGTTTAATAGTTTTACATTGTTTTATACACCATGATGTAGTTTTTTTACAGTTTTATATAGTTTTATATAGTTTAATGTAGTTTTATATAGCTTTATATAGTTTTATATAGTTTTATATAGTTTTATTTAGCTTTATATTGTATTATATAGTTTTATATAGTTTTATATAGTTTTATATAGTTTTATACACATTTATATAGTTTTATATAGATTTGTATTTCTTTTAGTTTTATATAATTATATCGTTTATATAGTTTTATATAGATTTATTTCGCTTTATATCGTATTATATAGTTTTATATAGTTTTATATAGTTTTATATTGTTTTATATATTTTTGTATTTTTTTTAGTTTTACATAGTTATATAGTTTTATATAGTTTTATATAGTTTTATACAGTTTTATATGCGTTTATATAGTTTTATATAGTTATATATAGTTTTATATAGCTTTATATACTTTTATTTAGCTTTATATAGTATTATATAGTTATATATAGTTTTATATAGTTTTATATAATTTTATATAGCTTTATATAGTTTTATATAGTTTTATATAGTTTTATTTAGCTCTATATAGTAGTATATAGTTTTATACAGATTTATATAGTTTGATATAGTTTTATATAGTTTTGTATTTTTTTTAGCTTTATATAGTTATATAGTTTTATATAGTTTTATATAGTATTATATAGTTTTATATACTTATATATAGTTTTATATAATTTTATATAGTTTTATTTAGCTTTATATAGTATTATATAGTTTTATATAGTTTTATATCGATTTACATAGTTTTACACAGTTTTATATAGTTTTATTTAGTATTATATTGTTTTATATAGTTTTATATCGATTTACAAAGTTTTACACAGTTTTATATAGTTTTATTTAGTATTATATTGTTTTATATAGTTTTATATTTTTTTATATAGCTTTGTATTTTCTTTTAGTTTTATATAGTTTTATATACTTATATATAGTTTTATATAATTTTATACAGTTTTATTTAGCTTTATATATTATTATATAGTTTTATATAGTTTTATATCGATTTACATAGTTTTACACAGTTTTATATAGTTTTATTTAGTATTATATTGTTTTATATAGTTTTATATTTTTTTATATAGCTTTGTATTTTCTTTTAGTTTTATATAGTTTTATATAGATTTATATAGTTTTATATAGTTTTTATACAGTATTATATGGTTTTATATAGTTTTATATAGTTTAATAGTTTTACATAGTTTTATAAAGTTTAATTGTTTTACATAGTTTTATATACCATGATATAGTTTTTTTACAGTTTTATATAGTTTTATATAGTTTAATATAGTTTTATATAGTTTTATATAGTTTTATATAGTTTTATATAGTTTTATATAGTTTTATATAGTTTTATATAGTATTACATTGATTTATATAGTTTTATATTTTTTTACATAGTTTTATATTGTTTTATATAGTTTTATATAGTTTTATACACTGTTATATAATTTTATATAGATTTGTATTTTTTTTAGCTTTATATAGTTATATAGATTTATATAGTTTTACATAGTTTTATTTAGCTTTATATAGTATTATATAGTTTTGTATTTTTTTATATAGTTTTGTATTATCTTTCAGTTTTATATAGTTTTATATAGATTTATATAGTTTTATATCGATTTACATAGTTTTACACAGATTTATATAGTTTTATATAGTATTATATTATTTATATAGTTTTATATTTTTTTATATTGTTTTGTATTTTCTTTTAGTTTTATATAGTTTTATATCGTTTTATATTGTATTATATAGTTTTACATAGTTTTATATACATTTATTGAGTTTTATACAGTTTTATATAGTTGTATGTAGTATTATATAGTTTTATAGAGTTTTATATAGTTTTATATAGTTTCATATAGTTTTATATAGTTTCATATTTTTATACAGTTTGATGTAGTTTTATATAGTTTTATATGGTTTCATATAGTTTTATATAGTTTTATATAGTTTTATATAGTTTTATATAGTTCTATAGAGTTTTATATAGGTTTATATAGCTTTGTTAGTTTTATATAGTTTTATATAGTTATATATAGTTTTATATAGCTATATATAGTTTTATTTAGCTTTATATAGTATTATATAGTTATATATAGTTTTATATAGTTTTATATAGTTTTATATAGCTTTATATAGTTTTATATAGTTTTATATAGTTTTATTTAGATTTATATTGTATTGTATAGTTTTATATAGTTTTATATAGTTTTATATAGTTTTATACACATTTATATAGTTTTATATAGGTTTGTATTTTTTTTAGTTTTATATAATTATATCGTTTTATATAGTTTTATATAGATTTATTTAGCTTTATATAGTATTATATAGTTTTATATAGTTTGATATAGTTTTATATTGTTTTATATATTTTTGTATTTTTTATTTATTTTTACATAGTTATATAGTTTTATATAGTTTTATATAGTTTTATATAGTTTTATATAGTTTTATATAGTTTTATTTAGCTGTATATAGTATTATATAGTTTTATACAGATTTATATAGTTTGATATAGTTTTATATAGTTTTTTGCACTTTTATATAGTTTTATATAGTTTTGTATTTTTTTTAGCTTTATATAGTTATATAGTTTTATATAGTTTTATATAGCTTTATAGTTTTACATAGTTTTATATAGTTTTATATAGATTTATATATTTTTATATAGTTTTATATAGTTTTATATAGTTTTATATATTTGTATTAGTTTAATATAGTTTTATATAGTATTATATAGTTTTATATACTTATATATAGTTTTATATAATTTTATACAGTTTTATTTAGCTTTATATAGTATTATATAGTTTTATATAGTTTTATATCGATTTACATAGTTTTACACAGTTTTATATAGTTTTATTTAGTATTATATTGTTTTATATAGTTTTATATTTTTTTATATAGCTTTGTATTTTCTTTTAGTTTTATATAGTTTTATATAGATTTATATAGTTTTATATAGTTTTATACAGTATTATATGGTTTTATATAGTTTTATATAGTTTAATAGTTTTACATAGTTTTATAAAGTTTAATTGTTTTACATAGTTTTATATACCATGATATAGTTTTTTTACAGTTTTATATAGTTTAATATAGTTTTATATAGTTTTACATAGTTTTATATAGTTTTATAAAGATTTATATACTTTTATATAGTTTTATATAGTTTTATATAGTTTTATATATTTGTATTAGTTTTATATAGTTTTATATAGTATTATATAGTTTTATATACTTTTATATAGTTTTATATAATGTTATATAGTTTTATTTAGATTTATATAGTATTATATAGTTTTATATAGTTTTATATCGATTTACATAGTTTTACACAGTTTTATATAGTTTTATATAGTATTATATTGTTTTTATAT
>NW_027475835.1:0-29855 GCF_051020985.1 Nomia melanderi | reverse complement strand
TATATAAAACTATATAAAACTATATGAAACTAATAAAACTATATAATACTATATAATACTATATAAAACTATATAAAACTATATAAAACTATATAAAACTAATAAACCTATATAAAACTATATAAAACTATATAAAACTATATAAAACTGTATAAAACTATATAAAACTAATAAAACTATATAAAACTATATAACACTAGATGAAACTATATAAAACTAATAAAACTATATAAAACTATATAATACTATATAAAACTATATAAAACTATATAAAACTAATAAAACTATATAAAACTATATAAAACTATATAAAACTATAATAAAATATATGAAACTATATAAAACTATATAAAACTAATAAAACTATATAAAACTATATAAAACTATATAAAGCTACTAAAACGATATAAAACGATATAAAACGATATAAAACTATGTAATACTATATAATACTATATAAAACTGTATAAAACTATATAAAACTAACTAAACTATGTAAACTATGTAGAACTATATTAAACTATTTAAAACTTTATTAAAACTATATAAAACTATATAAAACTATATGAAACTATATAAAACTAATAAAACTATATAAAACTATACAATACTATATAAAACTGTATGAAACTATATAAAACTATATAAAACTATATAAGGCTATAATAAAATATATGAAACTATATAAAACTATATAAAACTTATAAAACTATATAAAACTATATAAAACTGTATAAATACTATATAAAACTATATAAAACTATATGAAACTATATAAAACTCATAAAACTATATAAACCTAAATGAAACTATATAATACTATATAAAACTATATGAAACAATATAAAACTAATAAAACTATATAAAACTATATAAAACTATATAAAACTATAATAAAATATATGAAACTATATAAAACTATGTAAAACTAATAAAACTATATAAAACTATATAAAACTAAATGAAACTATATAATACTATATAAAACTATATGAAACTATATAAAACTATATAAAACTATATAAAACTATATTAAACTATATAAAACTATATAAAACTGTATAAAACTATGTAAAACAAATAAAACTATATAAAACTATGTAGAACTACATTAAACTATTTAAAACTGTATTAAAACTATATAAAACTATATAAAACTATATGAAACTATATAAAACTATATAAAACTATATAAAACTATATGAAACTATATAAAACTAAGAAAACTATATAAACCTAAATGAAACTATATAATACTATATAAAACTATATGAAACAATATAAAACTAATAAAACTATATAAAACTATATAAAACTATATAAAACTATAATAAAATATATGAAACTATATAAAACTATGTAAAACTAATAAAACTATATAAAACTATATAAAACTGTATAAATACTATATAAAGCTACTAAAACGATATAAAACGATATAAAACGATATAAAACTATATAATACTATATAATACTATATAAAACTATATAAACCTATATAAAACTAATAAAACTATATAAAACTATATAAAACTATATATAACTATATAAAACTATATAAAACTATATAAAACTAATAAAACTATATAAAACTATATAAAACTATATAAAGCTACTAAAACGATATAAAACGATATAAAACGATATAAAACTATATAATACTATATAATACTATATAAAACTATATAAAACTATATAAAACTATATTAAACTATATAAAACTATATAAAACTATATAAAACTAATAAACCTATATAAAACTATATAAAACTATATAAAACTCTATAAAACTATGTAAAACTAATAAAACTGTATAAAACTATGTAGAACTACATTAAACTAATAAAACTATATAAAACTACATAAAACTATATAAAGCTACTAAAACGATATAAAACGATATAAAACGATATAAAACTATATAATACTATATAATACTATATAAAACTGTATAAAACTATATAAAACTAATTAAACTATATAAAACTATGTAGAACTATATTAAACTATTTAAAACTTTATTAAAACTATATAAAACTATATAAAACTATATGAAACTATATAAAACTAATAAAACTATATAAAACTATACAATACTATATAAAACTATATAAAACTAATAAAACTATATAAAACTATATAAAACTATATAAAACTATATAAGACTATAATAAAATATATGAAACTATATAAAACTATATAAAACTAATAAAACTATATAAAACTATATAAAACTGTATAAATACTATATAAATTTATATAAAACTAATAAAAATATATAAAACTATATGAAACTATATAAAACTATATAAACCTATATAAAACTAATAAAACTATATAAAACTATATAAAACTATATAAAACTATATATAACTATATAAAACTATATAGAACTGTATAAAACTAATAAAACTATATAAAACTATATAAAACTATATAAAGCTACTAAAACGATATAAAACGATATAAAACGATATAAAACTATATAAAACTAATAAAACTATATAAAACTATATAAAACTATATAAAGCTACTAAAGCGATATAAAACGATATAAAACGATATAAAACTATATAATACTATATAATACTATATAAAACTATATAAAACTATATAAAACTAATAAAACTATATAAAACTATATAAAACTATATGAAACTATATAAAACTAATAAAACTATATAAAACTATATAAAACTAAAGGAAACTAAATAATACTATATAAACCTATATGAAACTATATAAAACTATATAAAACTATATAAAACTATATTAAACTATATAAAACTATATAAAACTAATAAAACTATATAAAACTATATAAAACTATATAAAACTGTATAAAACTATACAAAATTATAATGAACTATATAAAACTATATAAAACTGTATAAAACTATATAAAACTAATAAAACTATATAAAACTATATAATACTAAATGAATCTATATAATAATATATAAAACTATATATAACTATATAAAACTATACAAAATTATACAGAACTATATAAAACTATATGAAACTATATAAAACTATATAAAACTGTATAAAACTATATAAAACTAATAAAACTATATAAAACTATGTAGAACTATATTAAACTATTTAAAACTGTATTAAAATTATATAAAACTATATAATACTATATAAAACTATATAAAACTATACAAAACTATAGAAAACTATATGAAACTAAATGAAACTATATAATACTATATAAAACTATATGAAACTAATAAAACTATATAAAACTATGTAGAACTACATTAAACTATTTAAAACTGTATTAAAACTATATAAAACTATATAAAACTATATGAATCTATATAAAACTATATAAAACTATATAAAACTAATAAAACTATATAAAACTATATAAAACTATCTGAAACTATATAAAACTAATAAAACTATATAAAACTATATAAAACTAAATGGAACTATATAATACTATATAAACCTATATGAAACTATATAAAACTATATAAAACTATATAAAACTATATTAAACTATATAAAACTATATAAAACTAATAAAACTATATAAATCTATATAAAACTATATAAAACTGTATAAAACTATACAAAATTATAATGAACTATATAAAACTATATAAAACTGTATAAAACTATATAAAACTAATAAAACTATATAAAACTATATAATACTAAATGAATCTATATAATACTATATAAAACTATATATAACTATATAAAACTATACAAAATTATACAGAACTATATAAAACTATATGAAACTATATAAAACTATATAAAACTGTATAAAACTATATAAAACTAATAAAACTATATAAAACTATGTAGAACTATATTAAACTATTTAAAACTGTATTAAAATTATATTAAACTATATAATACTATATAAAACTATATGAAACTATATAAAACTATATAAAACTATATAAAACTATATGAAACTATATAAAACTATATAAACCTATATAAAACTAATAAAACTATATAAAACTATATAAAACTATATAAAACTATATATAACTATATAAAACTATATAGAACTGTATAAAACTAATAAAACTATATAAAACTATATAAAACTATATAAAACTATGTAGAACTACATTAAACTATTTAAAACTGTAATAAAACTATATAAAACTATATAAAACTATATGAATCTATATAAAACTATACAAAACTATAGAAAACTATATGAAACTATATAAAACTAATAAAAGTATATAAAACTATATAAACTAAATGAAACTATGTAATACTATATAAAACTATATGAAACTATATAAAACTATATAAAACTATATAAAACTATATTAAACTATATAAAACTATATAAAACTGTATAAAACTATGTAAAACAAATAAAACTATATAAAACTATGTAGAACTACTTTAAACTATTTAAAACTGTATTAAAACTATATAAAACTATATAAAACTATATGAAACTATATAAAACTATATAAAACTATATAAAACTATATGAAACTATATGAAACTATATAAAACTCATAAAACTATATAAACGTAAATGAAACTATATAATACTATATAAAACTATATGAAACAATATAAAACTAATAAAACTATATAAAACTATATAAAACTATATAAAACTATAATAAAATATATGAAACTATATAAAACTATGTAAAACTAATAAAACTATATAAAACTATATAAAACTGTATAAATACTATATAAAACTATATAAAACTAATAAAAATATATAAAACTATATGAAACTATATAAAACTATATAAACCTATATAAAACTAATAAAACTATATAAAACTATATAAAACTATATATAACTATATAAAACTATATAAAACTATATAAAACTAATAAAACTATATAAAACTATATAAAACTATATAAAGCTACTAAAACGATATAAAACGATATAAAACGATATAAAACTATATAATACTATATAATACTATATAAAACTATATAAAACTATATAAACCTATATAAAACTAATAAAACTATATAAAACTATATAAAACTATATAAAACTATATATAACTATATAAAACTATATAGAACTGTATAAAACTAATAAAACTATATAAAACTATATAAAACTATATAAAGCTACTAAAACGATATAAAACGATATAAAACGATATAAAACGATATAAAACTATATAAAACTAATAAAACTATATAAAACTATATAAAACTATATAAAACTATATAAAGCTACTAAAACGATATAAAACGATATAAAACGATATAAAACTATATAATACTATATAATACTATATAAAACTATATAAAACTATATAAAACTATATTAAACTATATAAAACTATATAAAACTATATAAAACTAATAAAACTATATAAAGCTATATAAAATTATATAAAACTGTATAAAACTATGTAAAAGTATGTAAAACTAATAAAACTATATAAAACTATGTAGAACTACATTAAACTATTTAAAACTGTAATAAAACTATATAAAACTATATAAAACTATATGAATCTATATAAAACTATACAAAACTATAGAAAACTATATGAAACTATATAAAACTAATAAAACTATATAAAACTATATAAAACTAAATGAAACTATATAATACTATATAAAACTATATGAAACTATATAAAACTATATAAAACTATATAAAACTATATTAAACTATATAAAACTATATAAAACTGTATAAAACTATGTAAAACAAATAAAACTATATAAAACTATGTAGAACTACATTAAACTATTTAAAACTGTATTAAAACTATATAAAACTATATAAAACTATATGAAACTATATAAAACTATATAAAACTATATAAAACTATATGAAACTAATAAAACTATATAATACTATATAATACTATATAAAACTATATAAAACTATATAAAACTATATAAAACTAATAAACCTATATAAAACTATATAAAACTATATAAAACTATATAAAACTGTATAAAACTATATAAAACTAATAAAACTATATAAAACTATATAACACTAGATGAAACTATATAAAACTAATAAAACTATATAAAACTATATAATACTATATAAAACTATATAAAACTATATAAAACTATATAAAACTATATAAAACTATAATAAAATATATGAAACTATATAAAACTATATAAAACTAATAAAACTATATAAAACTATATAAAACTATATAAAGCTACTAAAACGATATAAAACGATATAAAACGATATAAAACTATGTAATACTATATAATACTATATAAAACTGTATAAAACTATATAAAACTAACTAAACTATGTAAACTATGTAGAACTATATTAAACTATTTAAAACTTTATTAAAACTATATAAAACTATATAAAACTATATGAAACTATATAAAACTAATAAAACTATATAAAACTATACAATACTATATAAAACTGTATGAAACTATATAAAACTATATAAAACTATATAAGGCTATAATAAAATATATGAAACTATATAAAACTATATAAAACTTATAAAACTATATAAAACTATATAAAACTGTATAAATACTATATAAAACTATATAAAACTATATGAAACTATATAAAACTCATAAAACTATATAAACCTAAATGAAACTATATAATACTATATAAAACTATATGAAACAATATAAAACTAATAAAACTATGTAAAACTATATAAAACTATATAAAACTATAATAAAATATATGAAACTATATAAAACTATGTAAAACTAATAAAACTATATAAAACTATATAAAACTAAATGAAACTATATAATACTATATAAAACTATATGAAACTATATAAAACTATATAAAACTATATAAAACTATATTAAACTATATAAAACTATATAAAACTGTATAAAACTATGTAAAACAAATAAAACTATATAAAACTATGTAGAACTACATTAAACTATTTAAAACTGTATTAAAACTATATAAAACTATATAAAACTATATGAAACTATATAAAACTATATAAAACTATATAAAACTATATGAAACTATATAAAACTAAGAAAACTATATAAACCTAAATGAAACTATATAATACTATATAAAACTATATGAAACAATATAAAACTAATAAAACTATATAAAACTATATAAAACTATATAAAACTATAATAAAATATATGAAACTATATAAAACTATGTAAAACTAATAAAACTATATAAAACTATATAAAACTGTATAAATACTATATAAAACTATATAAAACTAATAAAAATATATAAAACTATATGAAACTATATAAAACTATATAAACCTATATAAAACTAATAAAACTATATAAAACTATATAAAACTATATATAACTATATAAAACTATATAAAACTATATAAAACTAATAAAACTATATAAAAGTATATAAAACTATATAAAGCTACTAAAACGATATAAATCGATATAAAACGATATAAAACTATATAATACTATATAATACTAAATAAAACTATATAAAACTATATAAAACTATATAAAACTAATAAACCTATATAAAACTATATAAAACTATATAAAACTATATAAAACTGTATAAAACTATATAAAACTAATAAAACTATATAAAACTATGTGGAACTGTATTAAACTATTTAAAACTTTATTAAACCTATATAAAACTATATAACACTAGATGAAACTATATAAAACTAATAAAACTATATAAAACTATATAATACTATATAAAACTATATAAAACTATATAAAACTAATAAAACTATATAAAACTATATAAAACTATATAAAACTATAATAAAATATATGAAACTATATAAAACTATATAAAACTAATAAAACTATATAAAACTATATAAAACTATATAAAGCTACTAAAACGATATAAAACGATATAAAACGATATAAAACTATGTAATACTATATAATACTATATAAAACTGTATAAAACTATATAAAACTAACTAAACTATGTAAACTATGTAGAACTATATTAAACTATTTAAAACTTTATTAAAACTATATAAAACTATATAAAACTATATGAAACTATATAAAACTAATAAAACTATATAAAACTATACAATACTATATAAAACTGTATGAAACTATATAAAACTATATAAAACTATATAAGGCTATAATAAAATATATGAAACTATATAAAACTATATAAAACTAATAAAACTATATAAAACTATATAAAACTGTATAAATACTATATAAAACTATATAAAACTAATAAAAATATATAAAACTATATGAAACTATATAAAACTATATAAACCTATATAAAACGAATAAAACTATATAAAACTATATAAAACTATATATAACTATATAAAACTATATAGAACTGTATATAACTAATAAAACTATATAAAACTATATAAAACTATATAATACTATATAAAACTATATAAAACTATATAAAACTATATAAAACTATATAAAACTATTTAAAACTATAATAAACTATATCAAACTATATCAAACTATATAAAACTATATAAAACTAATAAAACTATATAAAACTATATAAAAGTATGTAAAACTAATAAAACTATATAAAACTATGTAGAACTACATTAAACTATTTAAAACTGTATTAAAACTATATAAAACTATATAAAACTATATGAAACTATATAAAACTATATAAAACTATATAAAACTATATGAAACTATATAAAACTAATAAAACTATATAAAACTAAATGAAACTATATAATACTATATAAAACTATATGAAACTATATAAAACTATATAAAACTATATAAAACTATATTAAACTATATAAAACTATATAAAACTAATAAAACTATATAAAACTATATAAAACTATATAAAACTGTATAAAACTATACATAATTATAATGAACTATATAAAACTATATAAAACTGTATAAAACTATATAAAACTAATAAAACTATATAAAACTATATAAAACTAAATGAATCTATATAATACTATATAAAAATATATGAAACTATATAAAAGTATATAAAATTATATAAAACTATATTAAATTATATAAAACGATACAAAACTATATAAACCTAATCAAGCTATATAAAACTATTTGAATCTATATAAAACTATATAAAACTGTATAAAACTAATAAAACTATATAAAACTACATAAAATTATACAAAACTATAATAAAATATATGAAACTATATAAAACTATGTAAAACTAATAAAACTATATAAAACTATATAAAACTGTATAAATACTATATAAAACTATATAAAACTAATAAAATATATAAAACTATATGAAACTATATAAAACTATATAAAACTATATAAACCTATATAAAACTAATAAAACTATATAAAACTATATAAAACTATATATAACTATATAAAACTATATAAAACTATATAAAACTAATAAAACTATATAAAACTATATAAAACTAATAAAACTATATAAAACTATATAAACCTAATAAAACTATATAAAATTATATAAAACTATATAAAACTGTATAAAACTACATAAAACTAATAAAACTATATAAAACTCTGTAGAACTATATTAAACTATTTAAAACTGTATTAAAACTATATAAAACTATATAAAACTATATAAAACTATATAAAATTATATGGAACTATACAAAAGTTTTTAAAACTGTATGAAACTATATAAAACTATATAACACTATATAAAACTAATAAGACTGAATAAAGCTATAACACCATATAAAACTATATAAAACTATATAAATCTAATGAAACTATATAAAACTATATGGATCTATATAAAATTATATAAAACTGTATAAGACTATATAAAACTATATAAAATTATATAAAACTAAACAAAATTATAAAGAACTATATTAAACTATTTAAAACTGTATAAAACTATATAAAACTATATAAAACTATATAAATCTATATAAAACTATATAGAAGAATATAAAACTATATAAAACTATATAAAACTATATAACTATGAAACTATATAAAAATATATCAAACTATATAAAACTATTTAAAACTATATAAAATTATATAAAACTATATAAAACTAATAGAGCTATTTAAAACTACATAAAACGATGTATAACTAAATAAATCTATATAATACTATATAAAACTATATAAAACTGTATAAAACTATATAAAAGTAATAAAACTATATAAAACTGTATGAATCTATATAAAACTATATAAAACTGTATAAAACTGTATGAAACTATATAAACCTATATAAAACTATATAATGCTATATAACACTGTATAAAACTAATAAGACTGTATATTACTATATAAAACTATATAAAAGAATATAAAACTATATAAAACCATATAAAACTATATAAAACTATATAAAACTATATAAAACGATATAAAAGCATATAAAACTAATAAAACTATATAAACCTATATAAAACTCTATAGAACTATATAAAACTATATATAACTATATAAAACTCTATAAAACTATATAAAACTATATAAAACTAATAAAACTACATAAAACTATATAGTACTATGTAAAACTATATTAAAATATATAAAACTAACAAAACTATATAAAACCATATAAAACTACATAAAACTATATAAAACTATATAAAACTATACAAAACTATATAAAACTATATAAAAGTATACAAAACCATGTAAAACTATATAAAACTATATAAAACTATATAAAACTATATAAAACTATATCAAATTATATAGAACTATATAAAAGTATTTAAAAATGTATAAAATTATATAAAACTATATAAAACTAATGAAACTATATATTACTATAGAAATGTATATAAAACTATATAAAACTAATGAAACTGTATTAAACTGTATAAAACTGTATAAAACTATATAACACTATATAAAACTATATAAAACTATATAAAACTATATAAAACTATATAAAACTATATAAAACTATATAATACTATATACCACTGTATAAAACTAATAAGACTGTATATTACTATATAATACTATATAAAACTATATGCATCTACATAAATCTATACGAAACTATATAAAACTATATAAAACTATATAAAACTATATAAAACTAATAAAACTGTATAAAACTATATGAAACTATATAAAACTATATAAAACTATATAAAACTATATAAAACTAATAAAACTGTATAAAACTATATAATAACATATAAAACTATATAAAACCATATAAAACTATATAAAACTATATGAAACTATATTAAACTATATAAAACTATATAAAACTATATAAAACTATATAAAACTAATAAAACTATATGAAACTATATAGAACTATATATAACTATATAAAACTATATAAAACTATATAAAACTAATACAACTAATAAAACTATATAAAACTATATACACCTATATAAAACAATATAGAACTATATAAAACTAATAAAACTATATAAAACTACATAAAATTATATAAAACTATTTAAAACTATATAAAACTAATAAAACTATATGAAACTGTATAGCACTATATAAAACTATATAAAAGTATATAAAACAATATAAAACTATGCAAAATTATAAAGAACTATATAAAACTATTTAAAACTGTATAAAACTTTATAATACCATATAAAACTATGTAAAACTATATAAAACTATATAAAACTATATAAAACTATATAAAACCAATAAAACTATATAGAACTATATAAAACTAAATGAAAGTATATAATACTATATAAAACTATATGAAACTATATAAAACTATATAAAACTATATAAAACTATATAATACTATATCAAAGTATATGAAACTATATAAAATAATATAGAACTATATGAAAGTATTTAAAACTGTTTAAAACTATATAAAACTATGTAACACTATATAAAACTAATAAGACTGTATGAAGCTATATAATACTATAGAAGTCTATATAAAACTATATAAAACTATATAAAACTATATAAAACTATATAAAACTATATAAAACAAATAAAGCTATATGAAACTGTGTAGAACTATATACAACTAAATAATACTATTAAAACAGTATAAAACTATATGAAACTATATAAAACTATATAAAACTAATAAAACTATATAAAACTATATTAAACTATATAAAACTATATAAAACTATATATAACTATATAAAACTAATAAAACTGTATAAAACTATATAATAACATATAAAACTATATAAAACCATATAATACTATATAAAACTATATAAAACTATATAAAACTATATAAAACCATATAAAACTATATAAAACTAATAGAACTATATGAAACTATATACAACTATATAAAACTATATTACACTAATGAAACTGTATAAAATTATATAACACTATATAGAACCATATAAAACTTATAAAACTGAATGAAACAATATAGAACTATATAAAACTAATAAAACTGTATAAAACTATATAATATTATATAAAACTATGTAAAACTGAATAAAACTGTATAAAACTATATAAAACTATATAAAACTATATAAAACTATATAAAACTAATAAATCTATATAAAACTAATAAATCTATATAAAACTATATAAAACTAAATGAAACTATATAATACGATATAAAACTATATATAACTATATGAAACTATATATAACTATATAAAACTACTAAAACTATAAAACTATATAAAACTATATAGAACTATATAAAACTATATAAAACTATATAAAACTATATAAAACTAGATAAAACTAAATATAACAAGATAAAACTAACAAAACTATATAAAACTATATAAAACTATATAAAACTATATAAAACTATATAAAACTATATAAAACTATATAAAGCTATATAAAACTAATAAAACTATACGAAACTATATAGCACTATATAAAACTATATAAAAGTATACAAAACTATGTAAAACTATATAAAACTATATAAAACTATATAAAACTATATAAAACTCTATAGAACTATATAAAACTATATGAAACTATATAAAACTCTATAAAACTATATAAAACTATATAAAGCTAATAAAACTACATAAAACTATATAGTACTATGTAAAACTATATTAAAATATATAAAACTAACAAAACTATATAAAACTATATGAAACTATATAAAACAATATAAAACTATATAAAACTATATAAAACTATATAAAACTATATGAAACTATATAAAACTAATAAAACTATATAAAACTAAATGAAACTATATAATACTATATAAAACTATATGAAACTATATAAAACTATACAAAACTATATAAAACTATATTAAACTATATAAAACTATATAAAACTAATAAAACTATATAAAACTATATAAAACTATATAAAACTGTATAAAACTATACAAAATTATAATGAACTATATAAAACTATATAAAACTGTATAAAACTATATAAAACTAATAAAACTATATAAAACTATATAAAACTAAATGAATCTATATAATACTATATAAAACTATATGAAACTATATAAAAGTATATAAAATTATATAAAACTATATTAAGTTATATAAATCGATACAAAACTATATAAACCTAATCAAGCTATATAAAACTATTTGAATCTATATAAAACTATATAAAACTGTATAAAACTAATAAAACTATATAAAACTATATAATACTATATAAAACAATATAAAACTAATAAAACTATATAAAACTATATAAAACTATATAAAACTATAATAAAATATATGAAACTATATAAAACTATGTAAAACTAATAAAACTATATAAAACTATATAAAACTGTATAAATACTATATAAAACTATATAAAACTAATAAAAATATATAAAACTATATGAAACTATATAAAACTATATAAACCTATATAAAACTAATAAAACTATATAAAACTATATAAAACTATATATAACTATATAAAACTATATAAAACTATATAAAACTATATAAAACTAATAAAACTATATAAAACTATATAAAACTATATAAAGCTACTAAAACGATATAAAACGATATAAAACGATATAAAATTATATAATACTATATAATACTATATAAAACTATATAAAACTATATAAAACTATATAAAACTATATTAAACTATATAAAACTATATAAAACTATATAAAACTAATAAACCTATATAAAACTATATAGCACTATATAAAACTATATAAAAGTATACAAAACTATGTAAAACTATATAAAACTATATAAAACTATATAAAACTATATAAAACTCTATAGAACTATATAAAACTATATGAAACTATATAAAACTCTATAAAACTATATAAAACTATATAAAGCTAATAAAACTACATAAAACTATATAGTACTATGTAAAACTATATTAAAATATATAAAACTAACAAAACTATATAAAACTATATGAAACTATATAAAACTATATAAAACTATATAAAACTATATAAAACTATATAAAACTATATGAAACTATATAAAACTAATAAAACTATATAAAACTAAATGAAACTATATAATACTATATAAAACTATATGAAACTATATAAAACTATACAAAACTATATAAAACTATATTAAACTATATAAAACTATATAAAACTAATAAAACTATATAAAACTATATAAAACTATATAAAACTGTATAAAACTATACAAAATTATAATGAACTATATAAAACTATATAAAACTGTATAAAACTATATAAAACTAATAAAACTATATAAAACTATATAAAACTAAATGAATCTATATAATACTATATAAAACTATATGAAACTATATAAAAGTATATAAAATTATATAAAACTATATTAAGTTATATAAATCGATACAAAACTATATAAACCTAATCAAGCTATATAAAACTATTTGAATCTATATAAAACTATATAAAACTGTATAAAACTAATAAAACTATATAAAACTATATAATACTATATAAAACAATATAAAACTAATAAAACTATATAAAACTATATAAAACTATATAAAACTATAATAAAATATATGAAACTATATAAAACTATGTAAAACTAATAAAACTATATAAAACTATATAAAACTGTATAAATACTATATAAAACTATATAAAACTAATAAAAATATATAAAACTATATGAAACTATATAAAACTATATAAACCTATATAAAACTAATAAAACTATATAAAACTATATAAAACTATATATAACTATATAAAACTATATAAAACTATATAAAACTAATAAAACTATATAAAACTATATAAAACTATATAAAGCTACTAAAACGATATAAAACGATATAAAACGATATAAAATTATATAATACTATATAATACTATATAAAACTATATAAAACTATATAAAACTATATAAAACTATATTAAACTATATAAAACTATATAAAACTATATAAAACTAATAAACCTATATAAAACTATATAAAACTATATAAAACTGTATAAAACTATGTAAAACTATTTAAAACTAATAAAACTATATAAAACTATGTAGAACTAATAAGACTGAATAAAGCTATATAATACTATATAAAACTATATAAAACTATATAAATCTAATGAAACTATATAAAACTATATGGATCTATATAAAATTATATAAAACTGTATAAGACAATATAAAACTATATAAAATTATATAAAACTAAACAAAATTATAAAGAACTATATTAAACTATTTAAAACTGTATAAAACTATATAAAACTATATAAAACTATATAAATCTATATAAAACTATATAGAAGAATATAAAACTATATAAAACTATATAAAACTATATAACTATATAAAACTATATAAAACTATATAAAACTAATACAACTAATAAAACTATATAAAACTATATACACCTATATAAAACAATATAGAACTATATAAAACTAATAAAACTATATAAAACTACATAAAATTATATAAAACTATATAAAACTATATAAAACTAATAAAACTATATGAAACTGTATAGCACTATATAAAACTATATAAAAGTATATAAAACAATATAAAACTATGCAAAATTATAAAGAACTATATAAAACTATTTAAAACTGTATAAAACTATATAAACCTAATAAAACTATATGACACTGTGTAGAACTAACTAAAACTATATAAAACTAATATAACTGTATAAAACTATATAATACCATATAAAACTATGTAAAACTATATAAAACTATATAAAACTATATAAAACTATATAAAACCAATAAAACTATACAGAACTATATAAAACTAAATGAAAGTATATAATACTATATAAAACTATATGAAACTATATAAAAGTATATAAAACTATATAAAACTATATAATACTATATCAAACTATATGAAACTATATAAAATTATATAGAACTATATGAAAGTATTTAAAACTGTTTAAAACTATATAAAACTATGTAACACTATATAAAACTAATAAGACTGTATGAAACTATATAATACTATAGAAGTCTATATAAAACTATATAAAACTATATAAAACTATATAAAGCTATATAAAACTATATAAAACTAATAAAGCTATATGAAACTGTGTAGAACTATATACAACTAAATAATACTATTAAAACAGTATAAAACTATATGAAACTATATAAAACTATATAAAACTAATAAAACTATATAAAACTATATTAAACTATATAAAACTATATAAAACCAATAAAACTATACAGAACTATATAAAACTAAATGAAAGTATATAATACTATATAAAACTATATGAAACTATATAAAACTATATAAAACTATATAAAACTATATAATACTATATCAAACTATATGAAACTATATAAAATAATATAGAACTATATGAAAGTATTTAAAACTGTTTAAAACTATATAAAACTATGTAACACTATATAAAACTAATAAGACTGTATGAAACTATATAATACTATAGAAGTCTATATAAAACTATATAAAACTATATAAAACTATATAAAACTATATAAAACTATATAAAACTAATAAAGCTATATGAAACTGTGTAGAACTATATACAACTAAATAATACTATTAAAACAGTATAAAACTATATGAAACTATATAAAACTATATAAAACTAATAAAACTATATAAAACTATATTAAACTATATAAAACTATATATAACTATATAAAACTAATAAAACTGTATAAAACTATATAATAACATATAAAACTATATAAAACCATATAATACTATATAAAACTATATAAACCTATATAAAACTATATAAAACCATATAAAACTATATAAAACTAATAGAACTATATGAAACTATATACAACTATATAAAACTATATTACACTAATGAAACTGTATAAAATTATATAACACTATATAGAACCATATAAAACTAATAAAACTGTATAAAACTATATAATATTATATAAAACTATGTAAAACTGAATAAAACTGTATAAAACTATATAAAACTATATAAAACTATATAAAACTAATAAATCTATATAAAACTAATAAATCTATATAAAACTATATAAAACTAAATGAAACTATATAATACGATATAAAACTATATATAACTATATGAAACTATATATAACTATATAAAACTACTAAAACTATAAAACTATATAAAACTATATAAAACTATATCAAACTATATAAAACTATATAAAACTAGATAAAACTAAATAAAACTAGATAAAACTAACAAAACTATATAAAACTATATAAAACTATATAAAACTATATAAAACTATATAAAACTATATAAAACTATATAAAACTATATAAAACTATATAAAACTATATAAAGCTATATAAAACTAATATAACTATACGAAACTATATAGCACTATATAAAACTATATAAAAGTATACAAAACTATGTAAAACTATATAAAACTATATAAAACTATATAAAACTATATAAAACTATATAAAGCTAATAAAACGATTTAAAACTATATAATACTGTATAAAACTATATAAAACTATATAAAACTATATAAAACCAATAAAACTATACAGAACTATATAAAACTAAATGAAAGTATATAATACTATATAAAACTATATGAAACTATATAAAAGTATATAAAACTATATAAAACTATATAATACTATATCAAACTATATGAAACTATATAAAATAATATAGAACTATATGAAAGTATTTAAAACTGTTTAAAACTATATAAAACTATGTAACACTATATAAAACTAATAAGACTGTATGAAACTATATAATACTATAGAAGTCTATATAAAACTATATAAAACTATATAAAACTATATAAAGCTATATAAAACTATATAAAACTAATAAAGCTATATGAAACTGTGTAGAACTATATACAACTAAATAATACTATTAAAACAGTATAAAACTATATGAAACTATATAAAACTATATAAAACTAATAAAACTATATAAAACTATATTAAACTATATAAAACTATATAAAACCAATAAAACTATACAGAACTATATAAAACTAAATGAAAGTATATAATACTATATAAAACTATATGAAACTATATAAAACTATATAAAACTATATAAAACTATATAATACTATATCAAACTATATGAAACTATATAAAATAATATAGAACTATATGAAAGTATTTAAAACTGTTTAAAACTATATAAAACTATGTAACACTATATAAAACTAATAAGACTGTATGAAACTATATAATACTATAGAAGTCTATATAAAACTATATAAAACTATATAAAACTATATAAAACTATATAAAACTATATAAAACTAATAAAGCTATATGAAACTGTGTAGAACTATATACAACTAAATAATACTATTAAAACAGTATAAAACTATATGAAACTATATACAACTATATAAAACTATATTACACTAATGAAACTGTATAAAATTATATAACACTATATAGAACCATATAAAACTAATAAAACTGTATAAAACTATATAATATTATATAAAACTATGTAAAACTGAATAAAACTGTATAAAACTATATAAAACTATATAAAACTATATAAAACTATATAATACTATATCAAACTATATGAAACTATATAAAATAATATAGAACTATATGAAAGTATTTAAAACTGTTTAAAACTATATAAAACTATGTAACACTATATAAAACTAATAAGACTGTATGAAACTATATAATACTATAGAAGTCTATATAAAACTATATAAAACTATATAAAACTATATAAAACTATATAAAACTATATAAAACTAATAAAGCTATATGAAACTGTGTAGAACTATATACAACTAAATAATACTATTAAAACAGTATAAAACTATATGAAACTATATACAACTATATAAAACTATATTACACTAATGAAACTGTATAAAATTATATAACACTATATAGAACCATATAAAACTAATAAAACTGTATAAAACTATATAATATTATATAAAACTATGTAAAACTGAATAAAACTGTATAAAACTATATAAAACTATATAAAACTATATAAAACTAATAAATCTATATAAAACTAATAAATCTATATAAAACTATATAAAACTAAATGAAACTATATAATACGATATAAAACTATATATAACTATATGAAACTATATATAACTATATAAAACTACTAAAACTATAAAACTATATAAAACTATATAAAACTATATAAAACTATATAAAACTATATAAAACTAGATAAAACTAAATAAAACTAGATAAAACTAACAAAACTATATAAAACTATATAAAACTATATAAAACTATATAAAACTATATAAAACTATATAAAAATATATAAAACTAATAAACCTATATAAAACTATATAAAACTATATAAAACTGAATAAAACTATGTAAAACTAATAAAACTATATAAAACTAATAAAACTATATAAAACTATATAAAACTAAATGAATCTATATAATACTATATAAAACTATATGAAACTATATAAAAGTATATAAAATTATATAAAACTATATTAAATTATATAAAACGATACAAAACTATATAAACCTAATCAAGCTATATAAAACTATTTGAATCGATATAAAACTATATAAAACTGTATAAAACTAATAAAACTATATAAAACTATATAATACTATATAAAACAATATAAAACTAATAAAACTATATAAAACTATATAAAACTATATAAAACTATAATAAAATATATGAAACTATATAAAACTATATAAAACTATATGAATCTATATAAAACTATATAAAACTAATAAAACTATATAAAACTATATAAAACTAACTGAAACTATATAATACTATATAAACCAATATGAAACTATATAAAACTATATAAAACTATATAAAACTATATTAAACTATATAAAACTATATAAAACTAATAAAACTATATAAAACTATATAAAACTAATAAAACTATATAAAACTATATAAAACTATATAAAACTATATAAAACTATATAAAACTATATAAAACTGTATAAAACTATACAAAACTATACAAAACTATATAAAGCTATATAAAAGTATACAAAACTATGTAAAACTATATAAAACTATATAAAACTAAATAAAACTAACAATACTATATAAACCTATATAAAACTCTATAGAACTATATAAAACTATATAAAACTATATAAAACTATATAAAACTAATAGAACTATATGAAACTATATAGAACTATATAAAACTATATTACACTAATGAAACTGTATATAACTATATAACACTATGTAGAACCATATAAAACTAATAAAACTGAATGAAACAATATAGAACTATATAAAACTAATAAAACTGTATAAAACTATATAATATTATATAAAACTATGTAAAACTGAATAAAACTGTATAAAACTATATAAAACTATATAAAACAATATAAAACTAATAAAACTATATAAAACTATATAAAACTATATAAAGCTATAATAAAATATATGAAACTATATAAAACTATGTAAAACTAATAAAAATATATAAAACTATATAAAACTGTATAAATACTATATAAAACTATATAAAACTAATAAAAATATATAAAACTATATAAAACTAATAAACCTATATAAAACTATATAAAACTATATAAAACTGAATAAAACTATGTAAAACTAATAAAACTATATAAAACTAATAAAACTATATAAAACTATATAAAACTAAATGAATCTATATAATACTATATAAAACTATATGAAACTATATAAAAGTATATAAAATTATATAAAACTATATTAAATTATATAAAACGATACAAAACTATATAAACCTAATCAAGCTATATAAAACTATTTGAATCGATATAAAACTATATAAAACTGTATAAAACTAATAAAACTATATAAAACTATATAATACTATATAAAACAATATAAAACTAATAAAACTATATAAAACTATATAAAACTATATAAAACTATAATAAAATATATGAAACTATATAAAACTATATAAAACTATATGAATCTATATAAAACTATATAAAACTAATAAAACTATATAAAACTATATAAAACTAACTGAAACTATATAATACTATATAAACCAATATGAAACTATATAAAACTATATAAAACTATATAAAACTATATTAAACTATATAAAACTATATAAAACTAATAAAACTATATAAAACTATATAAAACTATATAAAACTATATAAAACTATATAAAACTAATAAAACTATATAAAACTATATAATACTAAATGAATCTATATAATACTACATAAAACTATATATAACTATATAAAACTATACAAAATTATACAGAACTATATAAAACTATATGAAACTATATAAAACTACATAAAACTGTATAAAACTATATAAAACTAATAAAACTATATAAAACTATGTAGAACTATATTAAACTATTTAAAACTGTATTAAAATTATATAAAACTATATAATAATATATAAAACTATATGAAACTATATAAAACTATATAAAACTATATAAAACTATATAAAACTATGTAAAACTATATAAAACTAATAAAACTATATAAAACTATATAAAACTATATAAAACTATATAAAACAGTATAAAACTATATAAAACTAATAAAACTATATAAAACTATGTGGAACTGTATTAAACTATTTAAAACTTTATTAAAACTATATAAAACTATATAACAGTAGATGAAACTATATAAAACTAATAAAACTATATAAAACTATATAATACTATATAAAACTATATAAAACGATATAAAACTAATAAAACTATATAAAACTATATAAAACTATATAAAACTATAATAAAATATATGAAACTATATAAAACTATATAAAACTAATAAAACTATATAAAACTATATAAAACTATATAAAACTATATAAAACTATATAAAACTATAATAAAATATATGAAACTATATAAAACTATATAAAACTAATAAAACTATATAAAACTATATAAAACTATATAAAGCTACTAAAACGATATAAAACGATATAAAACGATATAAAACTATATAATACTATATAATACTATATAAAACTGTATAAAACTATATAAAACTAATAAAACTATATAAAACTATGTAGAACTATATTAAACTATTTAAAACTTTATTAAAACTATATAAAACTATATAAAACTATATGAAACTATATAAAACTAATAAAACTGTATAAAACTATACAATACTGTATAAAACTATATAAAACTAATAAAACTATATAAAACTATATAAAACTAAATAAAACTGTATAAAACTATACAAAATTATAATGAACTATATAAAACTATATAAAACTGTATAAAACTATATAAAACTAATAAAACTATATAAAACTATATAAAACTAAATGAATCTATATAATACTATATAAAACTATATGAAACTATATAAAAGTATATAAAATTATATAAAACTATATTAAATTATATAAAACGATACAAAACTATATAAACCTAATCAAGCTATATAAAACTATTTGAATCTATATAAAACTATATAAAACTGTATAAAACTAATAAAACTATATAAAACTATATAATACTATATAAAACAATATAAAACTAATAAAACTATATAAAACTATATAAAACTATATAAAACTATAATAAAATATATGAAACTATATAAAACTATGTAAAACTAATAAAACTATATAAAACTATATAAAACTGTATAAATACTATATAAAACTATATAAAACTAATAAAAATATATAAAACTATATGAAACTATATAAAACTATATAAACCTATATAAAACTAATAAAACTATATAAAACTACATAAAACTATATATAACTATATAAAACTATATAAAACTATATAAAACTAATAAAACTATATAAAACTATATAAAACTATATAAAGCTACTAAAACTATATAATACGATATAAAACTATATATAACTATATGAAACTATATATAACTATATAAAACTACTAAAACTATAAAACTATATAAAACTATATAAAACTATATAAAACTAATAAAACTATATAAAACTATGTAGAACTATATTAAACTATTTAAAACTTTATTAAAACTATATAAAACTATATAAAACTATATGAAACTATATAAAACTAATAAAACTGTATAAAACTATACAATACTGTATAAAACTATATAAAACTAATAAAACTATATAAAACTATATAAAACTAAATAAAACTGTATAAAACTATACAAAATTATAATGAACTATATAAAACTATATAAAACTGTATAAAACTATATAAAACTAATAAAACTATATAAAACTATATAAAACTAAATGAATCTATATAATACTATATAAAACTATATGAAACTATATAAAAGTATATAAAATTATATAAAACTATATTAAATTATATAAAACGATACAAAACTATATAAACCTAATCAAGCTATATAAAACTATTTGAATCTATATAAAACTATATAAAACTGTATAAAACTAATAAAACTATATAAAACTATATAATACTATATAAAACAATATAAAACTAATAAAACTATATAAAACTATATAAAACTATATAAAACTATAATAAAATATATGAAACTATATAAAACTATGTAAAACTAATAAAACTATATAAAACTATATAAAACTGTATAAATACTATATAAAACTATATAAAACTAATAAAAATATATAAAACTATATGAAACTATATAAAACTATATAAACCTATATAAAACTAATAAAACTATATAAAACTACATAAAACTATATATAACTATATAAAACTATATAAAACTATATAAAACTAATAAAACTATATAAAACTATATAAAACTATATAAAGCTACTAAAACTATATAATACGATATAAAACTATATATAACTATATGAAACTATATATAACTATATAAAACTACTAAAACTATAAAACTATATAAAACTATATAAAACTATATAAAACTATATAAAACTATATAAAACTATATAAAACTAGATAAAACTAAATAAAACTAGATAAAACTAACAAAACTATATAAAACTATATAAAACTATATAAAACTATATAAAACTATATAAAACTATATAAAACTATATAAAACTATATAAAACTATATAAAACTATATAAAGCTATATAAAACTAATAAAACTATACGAAACTATATAGCACTATATAAAACTATATAAAAGTATACAAAACTATATAAAACTATATAAAAGTATACAGAACTATGTAAAACTATATAAAACTATATAGAACTATATAAAACTATATAAAACTATATAAAATTATATAGAACTATATAAAAGTATTTAAAAATGTATAAAATTATATAAAACTATATAACACAATGCAAAACTAATAAGACTGCATGAAACTATATAACACTATAGAAATGTATATAAAACTATATAAAACTAATGAAACTATATTAAACTGTATAAAACTGTATAAAACTATATAACACTATATAAAACTATATAAAACTATATAAAACTATATAAAACTATATAAAACTATATAATACTATATAACACTGTATAAAACTAATAAGACTGTATATTACTATATAATACTATATAAAACTAAATGCATCTACATAAAACTATACGAAACTATAGAAAACTATATAAAACTATATAAAACTATATAAAACTATATAAAACTATATAAAACTAATAAAACTATATAAAACTATATAAAACTATGTAAAACAATAAAAAACTATATAAAACTATATAAAACGATATAAAACTATATAAAACTAATAAAACTATATAAAACTATATAAAACTATATAAAACTATATAAAACTATATAAAACTATATAAAACTATATGAAACTATATAAAACTATATAAAACTATATAAAGCTATATAAAACTAATAAAACTATACGAAACTATATAACACTATATAAAACTATATAAAAGTATACAAAACTATGTAAAACTATATAAAACTATATAAAACTATGTAGAACTACATTAAACTATTTAAAACTGTATTAAAACTATATAAAACTATATAAAACTATATGAATCTATATAAAACTATATAAAACTGATAAAACTATATAAAACTATATAAAACTAACTGAAACTATATAATACTATATAAACCTATATGAAACTATATAAAACTATATAAAACTATATAAAACTATATTAAACTATATAAAACTATATAAAACTAATAAAACTATATAAAACTATATAAAACTATATAAAACTATATAAAACTATATAAAACTAACTGAAACTATATAATACTAAATAAACCTATATGAAACTATATAAAACTATATAAAACTATATAAAACTATATAAAACAATATAAAACTAACAAAACTATATAAAACTATATAAAACTCTATAAAACTATATAAAACTATATAAAACTATATAAAACTATACAAAACTATATAAAACTATATAAAAGTATACAAAACTATGTAAAACTATATAAAACTATATAAAACTATATAAAACTATATAAAACTATATAAAATTATATAGAACTATATAAAAGTATTTAAAAATGTATAAAATTATATAAAACTATATAACACAATGCAAAACTAATAAGACTGCATGAAACTATATAATACTATAGAAATGTATATAAAACTATATAAAACTAATGAAACTATATTAAACTGTATAAAACTGTATAAAACTATATAAAACTATATAAAACTATATAAAACTATATAAAACTATATAAAACTATATAAAACTAGATAAAACTAAATAAAACTAGATAAAACTAACAAAACTATATAAAACTGTATAAAACTGTATAAAACTATATAAAACTATGTAAAACTATATAAAACTTTATAAAACAATATAAAACTAATAAAACTATATAAAACTATATAAAACTATGTAAAACTATAAAAAACTATACAAAACTATATAAAACTATATAAAAGTATACAAAACTATGTAAAACAATATAAAACTAATAAAACTATATAAAACTATATAAAACTATGTAAAACTATAAAAAACTATATAAAACTATATAAACCGATATAAAACTATATAAAACTAATAAAACTATATAAAACTATATAAAACTATTTAAAACGATATAAAACTATATAAAACTATATAAAACTATATAAAACTATATAATACTATATAAAACTATATATAACTATATGAAACTATATATAACTATATAAAACTAATAAAACTAATAAAACTCTATAAAACTATATAAAACTATATAAAACTATATAAAACTATATAAAACTATATAAAACTATAAAAAACTATATAAAACTATATAAACCTATATAAAACTCTATAGAACCATATAAAACTATATAAAACTATATAAAACAATATAAAACTAACAAAACTATATAAAACTATATAAAACTCTATAAAACTATATAAAACTATATAAAACTATATAAAACTATATAAAACTATATAAAACTATATAAAGCTATATAAAACTAATAAAACTATACGAAACTATATAGCACTATATAAAACTATATAAAAGTATACAAAACTAGGTAAAACTATATAAAACTATATAAAACTATGTAGAACTACATTAAACTATTTAAAACTGTATTAAAACTATATAAAACTATATAAAACTATATGAATCTATATAAAACTATATAAAACTATATAAAACTAATAAAACTATATAAAACTATATAAAACTAACTGAAACTATATAATACTATATAAACCTATATGAAACTATATAAAACTATATAAAACTATATAAAACTATATTAAACTATATAAAACTATATAAAACTAATAAAACTATATAAAACTATATAAAACTATATAAAACTATATAAAACTATATAAAACTAACTGAAACTATATAATACTATATAAACCTATATGAAACTATATAAAACTATATAAAACTATATAAAACTATATAAAACTATATAAAACTATATAAAACTAATAAAACTATATAAAACTATATAAAACTGTATAAAACTATATAAAACTAATTAAACTATATAAAACTATGTAGAACTATATTAAACTGTTTAAAACTGTATTAAAATTATATAAAACTATATAATACTATATAAAACTATATGAAACTATATAAAACTATATAAAACTATATAAAACTGTATAAAACTATATAAAACTAATAAAACTATATAAAACTATGTGGAACTGTATTAAACTATTTAAAACTTTATTAAAACTATATAAAACTATATAACAGTAGATGAAACTATATAAAACTAATAAAACTATATAAAACTATATAATACTATATAAAACTATATAAAACTATATAAAACTAATAAAACTATATAAAACTATATAAAACTATATAAAACTATAATAAAATATATGAAACTATATAAAACTATATAAAACTAATAAAACTACATAAAACTATATAAAACTATATAAAACTATATAAAACTATAATAAAATATATGAAACTATATAAAACTATATAAAACTAATAAAACTATATAAAACTATATAAAACTATATAAAGCTACTAAAACGATATAAAACGATATAAAACGATATAAAACTATATAATACTATATAATACTATATAAAACTGTATAAAACTATATAAAACTAATAAAACTATATAAAACTATGTAGAACTATATTAAACTATTTAAAACTTTATTAAAACTATATAAAACTATATAAAACTATATGAAACTATATAAAACTAATAAAACTGTATAAAACTATACAATACTGTATAAAACTATATAAAACTAATAAAACTATATAAAACTATATAAAACTATATAAAACTATATAAGACTATAATAAAATATATGAAACTATATAAAACTATATAAAACTAATAAAACTATATAAAACTATATAAAACTGTATAAATAATATATAAAACTATATAAAACTAATAAAAATGTATAAAACTATATGAAACTATATAAAACTATATAAACCTATATAAAACTAATAAAACTATATAAAACTATATAAAACTATATATAACTATATAAAACTATATAGAACTGTATAAAACTAATAAAACTATATAAAACTATATAAAACTATATAATACTATATAAAACTATATAAAACTATATAAAACTATATAAAACTATATAAAACTAATAAAACTATATAAAACTATATAAAACTATGTAAAACTAATAAAACTATATAAAACTATGTAGAACTACATTAAACTATTTATAACTGTATTAAAACTATATAAAAGTATATAAAACTATATGAAACTATATAAAACTATATAAAACTATATAAAACTATATGAAACTATATAAAACTAATAAAACTATATAAAACTAAATGAAACTATATAATACTATATAAAACTATATGAAACTATATAAAACTATATAAAACTATATAAAACTATATTAAACTATATAAAACTATATAAAACTAATAAAACTATATAAAACTATATAAAACTATATAAAACTGTATAAAACTATACAAAATTATAATGAACTATATAAAACTATATAAAACTGTATAAAACTATATAAAACTAATAAAACTATATAAAACTATATAAAACTAAATGAATCTATATAATACTATATAAAACTATATGAAACTATATAAAAGTATATAAAATTATATAAAACTATATTAAATTATATAAAACGATACAAAACTATATAAACCTAATCAAGCTATATAAAACTATTTGAATCTATATAAAACTATATAAAACTGTATAAAACTAATAAAACTATATAAAACTATATAATACTATATAAAACAATATAAAACTAATAAAACTATATAAAACTATATAAAACTATATAAAACTATAATAAAATATATGAAACTATATAAAACTATGTAAAACTAATAAAACTATATAAAACTATATAAAACTGTATAAATACTATATAAAACTATATAAAACTAATAAAAATATATAAAACTATATGAAACTATATAAAACTATATAAACCTATATAAAACTAATAAAACTATATAAAACTATATAAAACTATATATAACTATATAAAACTATATAAAACTATATAAAACTAATAAAACTATATAAAACTATATAAAACTATATAAAGCTACTAAAACTATATAATACGATATAAAACTATATAATACGATATAAAACTATATATAACTATATGAAACTATATATAACTATATAAAACTACTAAAACTATGAAACTATATAAAACTATATAAAACTATATAAAACTATATAAAACTATATAAAACTATATAAAACTATATAAAACTAGATAAAACTAAATAAAACTAGATAAAACTAACAAAACTATATAAAACTATATAAAACTATATAAAACTATATAAAACTATATAAAACTATATAAAACTATATAAAACTATATAAAACTATATAAAGCTATATAAAACTAATAAAACTATACGAAACTATATAGCACTATATAAAACTATATAAAAGTATACAAAACTATGTAAAACTATATAAAACTATATAAAACTATATAAAACTATGTAAAATTATATAAAACTTTATAAAACAATATAAAACTAATAAAACTATATAAAACTATATAAAACTATGTAAAACTATAAAAAACTATATAAAACTATATAAAACGATATAAAACTATATAAAACTAATAAAACTATATAA
>NW_027475834.1:0-29888 GCF_051020985.1 Nomia melanderi | reverse complement strand
AAAACTAATAAAACTATAAAACTATATAAAACTCTATAAAACTATATACAACTATATAAAACTATATCAAACTATATATAACAATATAAAACTAACAAAACTATATAAACAATATAATCCTATATAAAACTCTACAGAACTATATGAAACTATATAAAACTAACAAAACTATATAAACCTATATAAAACTCTATAGGACTATATAAAACTATATTAAACTATATAAAACTAATAAAACTATAAAACTATATAAAACTATATAAAACTAATAAAACTATATAAACCTATATAAAACTCTATATGACTATATAAAACTATATAAAACTATATAAAACTAATAAAACTCTATAGAACTATATAAAACTATATAAAACTATGTAATACTATATAAAACTAACAAAAGTGTATAAAACTATATAAAACTAATAAAACTATAAAACTATATAAAACTATATGAAACTATATAAAGCTAATAAAACTATGTAAAACTATATAATACTACATAAAACTATATAAAACTATATAAAGCTAATAAAAATATGTAAAACTATATAATACTATATAAAACTATATAAAACTATATAAAACTATATAAAACTAATAAAACTCTATAGAACTATATAAAACTATATAAAACTATATAATACTATATAAAACTAACAAAAGTGTATAAAACTATATAAAACTATATAAAACTGTATAAAGCTAATAAAACTATGTAAAACTCTATAGAACTATATAAAACTATATAAAACTAACAAAACTATATAAACCTATATAAAACTCTGTAGGACTATATAAAACTATATAAAACTATATAAAACTAATAAAACTATAAAACTATATAAAACTCTATAAAACTATATACAACTATATAAAACTATATCAAACTATATAAAACAATATGAAACTAACAAAACTATATCAAACTATGTAAAACTATATAAAACTATATAAAACTATATATAACAATATAAAACTAACAAAACTATATAAACAATATAATCCTATATAAAACTCTACAGAACTATATGAAACTATATAAAACTAACAAAACTATATAAACCTATATAAAACTCTATAGGACTATATAAAACTATATTAAACTATATAAAACTAATAAAACTATAAAACTATATAAAACTATATAAAACTAATAAAACTATAAAACTATATAAAACTCTATAAAACTATATACATCTATATAAAACTAAGAAAACTATATAAAACTATATAAAACTATATAACACTAACAAAACTATATAAAACTATATAAAACTATATAAAACTATATAAAACTATATGCAACTATATAAAACTAAGAAAACTATATAGAAGTATGTAAAACTATATAAAACTATATAAATCTATATAAATCTATATAAAACTATGTAAAACTATATATAACTATACAAAACTATATAAACCTATATAAAACTCTATAGAACTATGTAAAACTATATAAAACTATATAAAACTATATAAAACTATATAAAACTAATAAAACTCTATAGAACTATATAAAACTATATAAAACTATATAATACTATATAAAACTAACAAAAGTGTATAAAACTATATAAAACTAATAAAACTATAAAACTATATAAAACTATATAAAACTGTATAAAGTTAATAAAACTATATAAAACTCTATAGAACTATATAAAACTAGATAAAACTAACAAAACTATATAAACCTATATAAAACTCTGTAGGACTATATAAAACTATATAAAACTATATAAAACTATTACAACTATAAAACTATATAAAACTCTATAAAACTATATGAAACTATATAAAACTAACAAAACTATATAAACCTATATAATACTCTATAGGACTATATAAAACTATATAAAACTATATAAAACTAATAAAACTATAAAACTATATAAAACTATATAAAACTAATAAAACTATAAAACTCTATAGAACTATATAAAACTATATAAAACTATATAATACTATATAAAACTAACAAAACTGTATAAAACTATATAAAACTAATAAAACTATAAAACTATATAAAACTATATAAAACTGTATAAAGCTAATAAAACTATGTAAAACTCTATAGAACTATATAAAACTACTAAAACTATATAACACTATATAAACCTATATAAAACTCTGTAGGACTATATAAAACTATATAAAACTATATAAAACTAACAAAACTATATAAAACTATATAAAACTCTATAAAACTATATAAAACTATATAAAACTATATTAAACTATATGAAACTATATAAAACTATCAAAACTATATAAAACTATATAAAACTAACAAAACTATATAAACCTATACAAAACTCTATAGAACTATGTAAAACTACATAAAACTATATAAAACTATATAAAACTATATAAAACTATATAAAACTATATAAACCTATGTAAAACTCTATAGAATTATATAAAACTATACAAAACTAACAAAACTTTATAAACCTATGTAAAAGTCTATAGAACTATATAAAACTATTTAAATCTATATAAAACTATATAAACCTATATAAAACTCTATAGAACTATATAAAACTATATAAAACTATATAAAACTATACAAAACTATATAAAACTATATAAAACTATATAAAACTATATAATACTATACAAAACTATACGAAACTATATAAAACTATATAAAAGTATATAGAAATATATAAAACTAATAAAACTATATAAAACTAACAAAACTATATAAAACTATATAAAACCATATAAAACTACATAAAACTATATTAAACTATATAAAAATATATAAAACTATATAAAACTATATAAAACTAATAAAACTATAAGACTATAAAATTATATAAAACTCAATAAAACTATATACAACTATATATAAGTAACAAAACTATATAGAAGTATGTAAAACTATATAAAACTATATAAAACTATATAAAACTATATAAAACTTTATAAAACTTTATAAAACTACATAAAACTATATAAAACTATATAAAACTATATAAAGCTAATAAAACTATGTAAAACTATATAATACTATATATAACTATATAAAACTATATAAAACTAACAAAACTATATAAACCTATATAAAACTCTATAGAACTATATAAAACTATATAAAACTATATAAAACTATATAGTACTATATAACACTAACAAAACTATATAAAACTATATAAAACTATATAAAACTCTATAAAACTATATAATACTATATATAACGATATAAAACTATATAAAACTATATTAAACTATATAAAACTATTTAAAACTATATAAAACGATATAAAAGTATATAAATCTAACAAAACTATATAAACCTATATAAAACTCTATATGACTATATAAAACTATATAAAACTATATAAAACTATATAAAACTAATAAAACTCTATAGAACTATATAAAACTATATAAAACTATATAATACTATATAAAACTAACAAAAGTGTATAAACTATATAAAACTAATAAAACTATAAAACTCTATAAAACTATATGAAACTATATAAAACTAACAAAACTATATAAACCTATATAATACTCTATAGGACTATATAAAACTATATAAAACTATATAAAACTAATAAAACTATAAAACTATATAAAACTATATAAAACTAATAAAACTATAAAACTATATAAAACTCTATAAAACTATATACAACTATATAAAACTAAGAAAACTATATAGAAGTATGTAAAGCTATATAAAACTATATAAAACTATATAAAAATATATAAAACTATATATACCTATATAAAACTAACAAAACTATATAAACTATATAAACATATATAAAACTCTATAAAACTATATAAAACTAACAAAACTATACAAACCTATATAAAACTCTATAGAACTATATAAAACTATATAAAACTATATCAAACTATATAAAACAATATAAATCTAACAAAACTATATAAAACTATGTAAAACTATATAAAACTATATAGAACTATATAAAACTAATAAAACTATATAAAACTATATAGTACTATGTAAAACTATATAGTACTATGTAAAACTATATAAAACTATATAAAACTATATAAATCTATCAAAACTATATAAAACTATATAAAACTATATAAAACTATATAAAACTGTATAAAACTATATGAAACTAACAAAACTATATAAACCTATATAAAACTCTATAGAACTATATAAAACTATATAAAACTATATAAAACTATATAATACTATATAACACTAACAAAACTATATGAAACTATATAAAACTATATAAAACTATATAAAACTATGTAAAACTATATAATACTATATAAAACTGTATAAAACTATATAAAACTAACAAAACTATATAAACCTATATAAAACTCTATAGAACTATATAAAACTATATAAAACTATATAAAACTATATAAAACTATATAATACTATATAACACTAACAAAACTATATGAAACTATATAAAACTCTATAAAACTATATAATACTATATATAACGATATAAAACTATATAAAACTATATTAAACTATATAAAACTATTTAAAACTATATTAAACTATATAAAACTATTTAAAACTATATAAAACGATATAAAAGTATTTAAAGCTAACAAACTATAGAAAACTATATAGTACTATATCAAACTATATAAAAGTCTATAGAACTATATAAACCTATATAAAATTATATAAAACTATGTAAAACTATATAAAACTATATAAAACTATATAAAAGTATATAAAACTAATAAAACTATAGAAAAATATATAGTACTATATAAAACTATATAATATATATACTACTATATAAAACTATATAAAACTCTACAAAACTATGTAAAACTATATAAAACTATACAAAACTAACAAGACAATATAAAACTATATAAAACTGTATAAAACTATACAAAACTAACAAATCTATATAAACCTATATAAAACTCTATGGAACTATATAAAACTATATAAAACTATATAAAACTATATAAAACTATATAAAACTATATAAAACTATATAAAACTTTATAAAACTTTATAAAACTATATAAAACTATATAAAACTATATAAAACTATATAAAACTATATGAAACTATATAAAACTATATAAAACTATATAAAACGATATGAAACTATATAAAACTATATAAAACTATATAAAACTGTCTAAAACTATATAACACTAATAAATCTGTATAAAACTATATAACACTATATAAAATTATAAAAAACAATATAAAACTATATAAAACTATATAAAATTATGTAAAACTATATAAAACTATATAAAACTATATAAAACTATATAAAACTATATAAAACTATATACAACTCTATAAAACTATATAACACTATGTAAAACTATATAAAACTATATAAAACTATATAAAACTGTATAAAAGTATATAAACTAATAAAACTATATAAAACTATATAAAACTATATGAATCTATATAAAACTAATAAAACTATATAAAACTATATAAAACTATATAAAACTATATAAAACTGTATGAAACTATATAAAACTAATAAAACTATATAAAACTAAATGAAACTATATCATACTATATAAAACTATATAAAACTGTATAAAACTATATGAAACAATAAAATCTATATAAAACTATTAAAACTATATGACACTGTATAGGACTATATCAAACTATATAAAACTATATAAAACTATATATAACTATATAATACTATATAAAACTATATAAAACTAATAAAACTATATGAAACTATATAGAACTGTATAAAACTATGTAATACTAATAAAACTGTATCAAACTATATAATACTATATAAAAACTATATGAAACTATATAGAACTATATAAAACTATATAAAACTATTTAAAACTATATAAAACTAATAAAACTGTATAAAACTATATAATACTATATAAAACTATATAAAACTATATAGAAATATATTAAACTATTTAAAACTGTATTAAAACTATATAAAACTATATAAAACTATATGAAACTATTTAAAACTATATAACATTATATAAAACTATATAACTCAATATAAAACTAATAAGACTGTATAAAACTATATAATACTATATAAAACTATGTAAAACTGTATAAAACTGTATAATACTATATAAAACTATATAAAACTATATAAAACTATATAAAGCGATATAAAACTATATAAAACTGTATAAAACTATATAAAACTATATGAAACTATATAAAACTATATAAAACTATATAATACTAATAAATCTGTATAAAACTATATATACTATATAAAACTATGTGAAACTATATAAAACTAATTGAAACTATATAAAACTATATAAAACTAAATGAAACTATATAATACTATATAAAACTATATAAAACTATATAAAACTAATTGAAACTATATAAAACTATATAAAACTATATAAAACTATATGAAACTAAATAAAACTAATAAAACTATATAAACCTATATAAAACGATATGAAACTAATAAAACTATATAAAACTATATAAATCTATATAAAACTATATGAAACTATATAAAACTATATAAAACTATATAAAACTATATAAAACTATATATAACTATATGAAACTATATAAAACTAATAAAACAATATAAAACTATATAAAACTATATAAAACTATATGAAACTATATAAAACTATATAAAACTATATAAAACTAATAAAACTATATAAAACTATATAAAACTATATAAAACTATATGAAACTATATAAAACTATATAAAACTGTATAAAACTATATATAACTATATGAAACTATATAAAACTAATAAAACAATATAAAACTATATAAAACTAAATGAAACTATATAATACTATATGAAACTATATAAAACTATATAAAACTAATAAAACTATATAAAACTATATAAAACTAATAAAACTATATAAAACTGTATAAAAATATATAAAACTATATGAAACTATATAAACTATATAAAACTATATAAAACTATATGAAACTATATAAAACTAATAAAACAATATAAAAGTATATAAAACTATATAAAACTATGTAAAACTATATAAAACTATATAAAACTATATAAAACTATATAAAACTATATAATACTATATAAAACTATATGAAACTATATAAAACTATATAAAACTATATGAAACTATATGAAACTATATAAGACTATATAAAACTATATGAAACTATATAAAACTATATAAACTATATAAAACTATATAAAACTATATGAAACTATATAAAACTATATAAAACTGTATAAAACTATATAAAACTAATAAAGCTATATAAAACTATATAGAACTATATTAAACTATTTAAAACTGTATTATAACTATATAAAACTATATAGAACTATATGAAACGATATAAAACTATATAATAGTATATAAAACTATTCTGGAACTATATAAAACTATATAAACCTGCATAAAACTATATAAAACTATATAAAATTATATAAGACTATATAAAGCTATATATAACTATATTAAACTAATTAAACTGTATAAAACTAAATAATACTATATAAAACTATATAATACTAATAAATCTGTATAAAACTATATACTACTATATAAAACTATAAAAAACTATATAGAACTATATAAAACCATATAAAACTAATAAAACTGTATAAAACTATATAACACTAATAAATCTGTATAAAACTATATAACACTATATAAAATTATAAAAAACTATATAAAACTATATAAAACTATATAAAATTATGTAAAACTATATAAAACTATATAAAACTATATAAAACTATATGAAACTATATAAAACTGTATAAAACTATATAAAACTATATTAAACTATATATAACTATACAATAGTATATAAATCTGTATGGAAGTATATAAAACTATATAAAACAATAAAACTATATGAAGCTATAGAAAACTATATAAAACTATATAAAACTATATAAAACTGAATAAAACTGAATAAAACTATATAAAACTATATAAAACTATATAAAACTATATACAACTCTATAAAACTATATAACACTATGTAAAACTATATAAAACTATATAAAACTATATAAAACTATATAAAACTGTATAAAACTATATAATACTATATGAAACTATATGAAACTATAAAGAACTATATAAAACTATATAATACTAATAAAACTGTATAAAACTATATAATACTATATAAAATTATATAAATCTATAAAAATCTAATGGAACTATATAAAACTATATGAATCTATATAAATCTACATAAAACTATATGAATCTATATAAATCTACATAAAACTATATACACCTATTAAAACTATATTAAACTATATAGAACTATATAAAACTATATAATACTAATAAATCTGTATAAAAATACATACTACTATATAAAACTATAAAAAACTATATAGAACTACATAAAACTATATAAAACTATATAAAACTTTATAAAACTTTATAAAACTATATAAAACTATATAAAACTATATAAAACTATATAAAACTATATGAAACTATATAAAACTATATAAAACTATATAAAACGATATGAAACTATATAAAACTATATAAAACTATATAAAACTGTCTAAAACTATATAACACAAATAAATCTGTATAAAACTATATAACACTATATAAAATTATAAAAAACAATATAAAACTATATAAAACTATATAAAATTATGTAAAACTATATAAAACTATATAAAACTATATAAAACTATATACAACTCTATAAAACTATATAACACTATGTAAAACTATATAAAACTATATAAAACTATATAAAACTGTATAAAAGTATATAAACTAATAAAACTATATAAAACTATATAAAACTATATGAATCTATATAAAACTAATAAAACTATATAAAACTATATAAAACTATATAAAACTATATAAAACTGTATGAAACTATATAAAACTAATAAAACTATATAAAACTAAATGAAACTATATCATACTATATAAAACTATATAAAACTGTATAAAACTATATGAAACAATAAAATCTATATAAAACTATTAAAACTATATGACACTGTATAGGACTATATCAAACTATATAAAACTATATAAAACTATATATAACTATATAATACTATATAAAACTATATAAAACTAATAAAACTATATGAAACTATATAGAACTGTATAAAACTATGTAATACTAATAAAACTGTATCAAACTATATAATACTATATAAAACTATATGAAACTATATAGAACTATATAAAACTATATAAAACTATTTAAAACTATATAAAACTAATAAAACTGTATAAAACTATATAATACTATATAAAACTATATAAAACTATATAGAAATATATTAAACTATTTAAAACTGTATTAAAACTATATAAAACTATATAAAACTATATGAAACTATTTAAAACTATATAACATTATATAAAACTATATAACTCAATATAAAACTAATAAGACTGTATAAAACTATATAATACTATATAAAACTATGTAAAACTGTATAAAACTGTATAATACTATATAAAACTATATAAAACTATATAAAACTATATAAAGCGATATAAAACTATATAAAACTGTATAAAACTATATAAAACTATATGAAACTATATAAAACTATATAAAACTATATAATACTAATAAATCTGTATAAAACTATATAATACTATATAAAACTATGTGAAACTATATAAAACTAATTGAAACTATATAAAACTATATAAAACTAAATGAAACTATATAATACTATATAAAACTATATAAAACTATATAAAACTAATTGAAACTATATAAAACTATATAAAACTATATAAAACTATATGAAACTAAATAAAACTAATAAAACTATATAAACCTATATAAAACGATATGAAACTAATAAAACTATATAAAACTATATAAATCTATATAAAACTATATGAAACTATATAAAACTATATAAAACTATATAAAACTATATAAAACTATATATAACTATATGAAACTATATAAAACTAATAAAACAATATAAAACTATATAAAACTATATAAAACTATATGAAACTATATAAAACTATATAAAACTATATAAAACAATATAAAACTATATGAAACTATATAAAACTAATAAAACAATATAAAACTATATAAAACTAAATGAAACTATATAATACTATATAAAACTATATAAAACTATATGAAACTAATTGAAACTATATAATACTATATAACACTATATGAAACTATATAAAACTATATAAAACTATATAAAACTAATAAAACTATATAAAACTATATAAAACTATATAAAACTATATGAAACTATATAAAACTATATAAAACTGTATAAAACTATATATAACTATATGAAACTATATAAAACTAATAAAACAATATAAAACTATATAAAACTAAATGAAACTATATAATACTATATGAAACTATATAAAACTATATAAAACTAATAAAACTATATAAAACTATATAAAACTAATAAAACTATATAAAACTGTATAAAAATATATAAAACTATATGAAACTATATAAAACTATATAAAACTATATAAAACTATATGAAACTATATAAAACTAATAAAACAATATAAAAGTATATAAAACTATATAAAACTATGGTAAAACTATATAAAACTATATAAAACTATATAAAACTATATAAAACTATATAATACTATATAAAACTATATGAAACTATATAAAACTATATAAAACTATATGAAACTATATGAAACTATATAAGACTATATAAAACTATATGAAACTATATAAAACTATATAAAACTATATAAAACTATATAAAACTATATGAAACTATATAAAACTATATAAAACTGTATAAAACTATATAAAACTAATAAAGCTATATAAAACTATATAGAACTACATTAAACTATTTAAAACTGTATTATAACTATATAAAACTATATAGAACTATATGAAACGATATAAAACTATATAATAGTATATAAAACTATTCTGGAACTATATAAAACTATATAAACCTGCATAAAACTATATAAAACTATATAAAATTATATAAGACTATATAAAGCTATATATAACTATATTAAACTAATTAAACTGTATAAAACTAAATAATACTATATAAAACTATATAATACTAATAAATCTGTATAAAACTATATACTACTATATAAAACTATAAAAAACTATATAGAACTATATAAAAACCATATAAAACTAATAAAACTGTATAAAACTATATAACACTAATACATCTGTATAAAACTATATAACACTATATAAAATTATAAAAAACTATATAAAACTATATAAAATTATATAAAATTATGTAAAACTATATAAAACTATATAAAACTATATAAAACTATATAAAACTGTATAAAACTATATAAAACTATATTAAACTATATATAACTATACAATAGTATATAAAACTATGTGGAAGTATATAAAACTATATAAAACAAATAAAACTATATGAAGCTATATAAAACTATATAAAACTATATAAAACTATATAAAACTGAATAAAACTGAATAAAACTATATAAAACTATATAAAACTATATACAACTCTATAAAACTATATAACACTATGTAAAACTATATAAAACTATATAAAACTATATAAAACTATATAAAACTGTATAAAACTATATAATACTATATAAAACTATATGAAACTATATAGAACTATATAAAACTATATAATACTAATAAAACTGTATAAAACTATATAATACTATATAAAACTATATAAAACTATATGAAACTATATAAAACTATATAAAACTATATAAAACTATATAAAACTATATAAAACTATATAAAATTATATAGAACTATATAAAAGTTTTTAAAACTGTATAAAACTATATAAAACTATATAGCACTATATAAAACTAATAGGACTGTATAAAACTATATAAGACTATATAAAACTATATAAATCTATATAAATCTAATGGAACTATAAAAAACTATATGAATCTATATAAAACTACATAAAACTGTATAAAGCTACAAAAAACTATATAAAACTATACAAAATTATCGAGAACTATATAAAACTGTACTAAATTATAGAGAACTATATAAAACCATATAAAACTGTATAAAACTATATAAACTAATAAAACTATATAAAACTATATAAAACTGTATAAAACTATATAATACTATATAAAACTATATGAAACTATATAGAACTATATAAAACTATATAATACTAATAAAACTGTATAAAACTATATAATACTTTATAAAACTATATAAAACTATATGAAATTATATAAAACTATATAAAACTATATAAAACTATATAAAACTATATAAAATTATATAGAACTATATAAAAGTTTATAAAACTGTATAAAACTATATAAAACTATATAGCACTATATAAAACTAATAGGACTGTATAAAACTATATAATACCATATAAAACTATATAAATCTATATAAATCTAATGGAACTATATAAAACTATATGAATATATATAAAACTACATAAAACTGTATAAAACTATATAAAACTATATAAAACTATACAAAATTATAGAGAACTATATAAAACTGTACAAAATTATAGAGAACTATATAAAACCATATAAAACTGTATAAAACTATATAAACTAATAAAACTATATAAAACTATATAAAACTATATGAAACTATATAAAACTAATAAAACTATATAAAACTATATAAAACTGTATAAAACCATATAAAACTATATAAAACTATATTAAACTATATAAAACTATATTAAACTATATAAAACTATATGAAACTATATAAAACTATATAAAACTAATAAAACTATATAAAACTATATAAAACTAATAAAACTATATAAAACTATATAAAACTATATAAAACTATATGAAACTATTTAAAACAGTATTAAAACTATATAAAACTATATAAAACTATATGAAACTCTTTAAAACTATATAACATTATATAAAACTATATAACTCAATATAAAACTAATAAGACTGTATAAAACTATATAATACTATATAAAGCTATGTAAAACTGTATAAAACTGTATAATACTATATAAAACTATATAAAACTATATAAAACTATATAAAACTATATAAAACTATATGAAACTATATAAAACTATATAAAACTATATAAAACTATATGAAACTATATAAAACTATATAACACTATATAAAACTATATAAAACTATATAAAACTATATAAAACTATATAAAACTATATAAAACTATATGAAACTATATAAAACTAATAAAACAATATAAAACTATATAAAACTAAATGAAGCTATATAATACTATATAAAACTATATAAAACTATATAAAATTATATAAAACTATATAAAACTAATCAAACTATATAAAACTGTATAAAACTATATAATACTATATAAAACTATATGAAAATATATTAAACTGTATAAAACTATATAAAACTTTATAAAACTATATAAAACTATATAAAACTATATAAAACTATATAAAACTATATAAAACTATATAAAACTATATAAAACTATGTGAAACTATATAAAACTATATAAAACTAATAAAACTATATAAAACTATATAGAACTATATTAAACTATTTAAAACTGTATTAAAACTATATAAAACTATATAAAACTATATAAAACTATATGAAACTATATAAAACTATTTAAACTATATAAAACTATATAAAACTATATAAAACTAATTGAAACTATATAATACTATATAAAACTATATGAAACTATATAAAACTATATAAAACTATATAAAACTATATAAAACTATATAAAACTATATAAAACTATGTGAAACTATATAAAACTATATAAAACTAATAAAACTATATAAAACTATATAGAACTATATTAAACTATTTAAAACTGTATTAAAACTATATAAAACTATATAAAACTATATAAAACTATATGAAACTATATAAAACTATTTAAACTATATAAAACTATATAAAACTATATAAAACTAATTGAAACTATATAATACTATATAAAACTATATGAAACTAAATAAAACTATATAAAACAATATAAAACTATATAAAACTATATTAAACTATATAAAACTATATAAAACTATATAAAACTATATGAAACTATATGAAACTGTAAAAACTATATAAAACTATTTAAAACTATATAAAACTATATGAAACTATATAAAACTAATAAAACAATATAAAACTATATAAAACTATATAAAACTAATTGAAACTATATAATACTATATAAAACTATATGAAACTATATAAAACTATATAAAACTATATAAAACTATATAAAACTATATAAAACTATATAAAACTATGTGAAACTATATAAAACTATATAAAACTAATAAAACTATATAAAACTATATAGAACTATATTAAACTATTTAAAACTGTATCAAAACTATATAAAACTATATAAAACTATATAAAACTATATGAAACTATATAAAACTATTTAAACTATATAAAACTATATAAAACTATATAAAACTATATGAAACTATATAAAACTATATAAAACTATATAAAACATTATAAAACTATATAAAATTATATAAAACTATATAAAACTATATATAACTATATAAAACTATATAAAACTATATGAAACTATATAAAACTAATAAAACAATATAAAACTATATAAAACTATATAAAACTAATTGAAACTATATAATACTATATAAAACTATATGAAACTATATAAAACTATATAAAACTATATAAAACTATATTAAACTATATAAAACTATATAAAACTATATAAAACTATATGAAACTATATGAAACTGTATAAAACTATATAAAACTATAAAAAAATATATAAAATTATATGAAACTATATAAAACTAATAAAACAATATAAAAGTATATAAAACTAAATGAAGCTGTATAATACTATATAAAACTATATAAAACTATATAAAATTATATAAAACTATATAAACTAATCAAACTATATAAGACTATATAAAACTATATAAAACTATATAAAACTATATAAAACTATATAAAACTAATAAAACTATATAAAACTATATAAAACTATATAAAACTAAATGAAACTATATAAAACTATATAAAACTATATGAAACTATATGAAACTATATAAAACTATATGAAACTATATAAAACTAATAAAACAATATAAAACTATATAAAACTAAATGAAGCTATATAATACTATATAAAACTATATAAAACTATATAAAATTATATAAAACTATATAAAACTAATCAAACTATATAAAACTGTATAAAACTATATAATACTATATACAAATATATGAAAATATATTAAACTGTATAAAACTATATAAAACTTTATAAAATTATATAAACCTATATAATACTATATAAAACTATATAAAACTATATAAAACTATATAAAACTATATGAAACTATATAAAACTAATAAAACAATATAAAACTATATAAAACTATATAAAACTATATAAAACTATATAAAACTATATGAAACTATATGAAACTATATAAAACTAATAAAACAATATAAAACTATATAAAACTATATAAAACTATATAAAATTATATAAAACTATATAAAACTAATCAAACTATATAAAACTGTATAAAACTATATAATACTATATAAAACTATATAAAATATATTAAACTGTATAAAACTATATAAAACTTTATAAAACTATATAAACCTATATAATACTATATAAAACTATATAAAACTATATAAAACTATATAAAACTATGTGAAACTATATAAAACTATATAAAACTAATAAAACTATATAAAACTATATAGTACTATATTAAACTATTTAAAACTGTATTAAAACTATATAAAACTATATAAAACTATATAAAACTATATGAAACTATATAAAACTATTTAAACTATATAAAACTTATATAAAACTATATAAAACTATATGAAACTATATAAAACTATATAAAACTATATGAAACTATATAAAACTATTTAAACTATATAAACTATATAAAACTATATAAAACTATATGAAACTATATAAAACTATATAAAACTATATAAAACTATATGAAACTATATAAAACTATATAAAACTATATAAAACTATATTAAACTATATAAAATTATATAAAACTATATAAAACTAATCAAACTATATAAAACTGTATAAAACTATATAATACAATATAAAACTATATGAAAATATATTAAACTGTATAAAACTATATAAAACTTTATAAAACTATATAAAACTATATAAAACTATATAAAACTATATAAAACTATATAAAACTATATAAAACTATGTGAAACTATATGAAACTATATAAAACTATATAAAACTATATAAAACTATATAAAACTATATAAAATTATATAAAACTATATAAAACTATATAAAACTATATAAAACTATATAAAACTATGTGAAACTATATAAAACTATATAAAACTAATAAAACTATATAAAACTATATAGAACTATATTAAACTATTTAAAACTGTATTAAAACTATATAAAACTATATAAAACTATATAAAACTATATGAAACTATATAAAACTATTTAAACTATATAAAACTATATAAAACTATATAAAACTAATTGAAACTATATAATACTATATAAAACTATATGAAACTATATAAAACTATATAAAACTATATAAAACTATATAAAACTATATAAAACTATATAAAACTATGTGAAACTATATAAAACTATATAAAACTAATAAAACTATATAAAACTATATAGAACTATATTAAACTATTTAAAACTGTATTAAAACTATATAAAACTATATAAAACTATATAAAACTATATGAAACTATATAAAACTATTTAAACTATATAAAACTATATAAAACTATATAAAACTAATTGAAACTATATAATACTATATAAAACTATATGAAACTATATAAAACTATATAAAACAATATAAAACTATATAAAACTATATTAAACTATATAAAACTATATAAAACTATATAAAACTATATGAAACTATATGAAACTGTATAAAACTATATAAAACTATTTAAAACTATATAAAACTATATGAAACTATATAAAACTAATAAAACAATATAAAACTATATAAAACTATATAAAACTAATTGAAACTATATAATACTATATAAAACTATATGAAACTATATAAAACTATATAAAACTATATAAAACTATATTAAACTATATAAAACTATATAAAACTATATAAAACTATATGAAACTATATGAAACTGTATAAAACTATATAAAACTATAAAAAAATATATAAAATTATATGAAACTATATAAAACTAATAAAACAATATAAAAGTATATAAAACTAAATGAAGCTGTATAATACTATATAAAACTATATAAAACTATATAAAATTATATAAAACTATATAAAACTAATCAAACTATATAAGACTATATAAAACTATATAAAACTATATAAAACTATATAAAACTATATAAAACTAATAAAACTATATAAAACTATATAAAACTATATAAAACTAAATGAAACTATATAAAACTATATAAAACTATATGAAACTATATGAAACTATATAAAACTATATGAAACTATATAAAACTAATAAAACAATATAAAACTATATAAAACTAAATGAAGCTATATAATACTATATAAAACTATATAAAACTATATAAAATTATATAAAACTATATAAAACTAATCAAACTATATAAAACTGTATAAAACTATATAATACTATATACAACTATATGAAAATATATTAAACTGTATAAAACTATATAAAACTTTATAAAATTATATAAACCTATATAATACTATATAAAACTATATAAAACTATATAAAACTATATAAAACTATGTGAAACTATATAAAACTATATAAAACTAATAAAACTATATAAAACTATATAGAACTATATTAAACTATTTAAAACTGTATTAAAACTATATAAAACTATATAAAACTATATAAAACTATATGAAACTATATAAAACTATTTAAACTATATAAAACTATATAAAGCTATATAAAACTATATGAAACTATATAAAACTATATAAAACTATATAAAACAATATAAAACTATATAAAATTATATAAAACTATATAAAACTATATGAAACTATATAAAACTAATAAAACAATATAAAACTATATAAAACTATATAAAACTATATAAAACTATATAAAACTATATGAAACTATATGAAACTATATAAAACTAATAAAACAATATAAAACTATATAAAACTAAATGAAGCTATATAATACTATATAAAACTATATAAAACTATATAAAATTATATAAAACTATATAAAACTAATCAAACTATATAAAACTGTATAAAACTATATAATACTATATAAAACTATATAAAATATATTAAACGGTATAAAACTATATAAAACTTTATAAAACTATATAAACCTATATAATACTATATAAAACTATATAAAACTATATAAAACTATATAAAACTATGTGAAACTATATAAAACTATATAAAACTAATAAAACTATATAAAACTATATAGTACTATATTAAACTATTTAAAACTGTATTAACACTATATAAAACTATATAAAACTATATAAAACTATATGAAACTATATAAAACTATTTAAACTATATAAAACTATATAAAACTATATAAAACTATATGAAACTATATAAAACTATATAAAACTATATAAAACTATATGAAACTATATAAAACTATATAAAACTATATAAAACTATATAAAACTATGTGAAACTATATAAAACGATATAAAACTATATAAAACTATATAAAACTATATAAAACTATATAAAACTATATAAAACTAATAAAACTATATAAAACTATATAAAACTATATAAAACTAAATGAAACTATATAAAACTATATAAAACTATATTAAACTATATAAAACTATATAAAACTGTATAAAACTATATGAAACTATATGAAACTATATAAAACTATATGAAACTATATAAAACTAATAAAACAATATAAAACTATATAAAACTAAATGAAGCTATATAATACTATATAAAACTATATAAAACTATATAAAATTATATAAAACTATATAAAACTAATCAAACTATATAAAACTGTATAAAACTATATAATACTATATAAAACTATATGAAAATATATTAAACTGTATAAAACTATATAAAACTTTATAAAACTATATAAAACTATACAAAACTATATAAAACTATATAAAACTATATAAAACTATATAAAACTATGTGAAACTATATAAAACTATATAAAACTATATAAAACTAATAAAACTATATAAAACTATATAGAACTATATTAAACTATTTAAAACTGTATTAAAACTATATAAAACTATATAAAACTATATAAAACTATATGAAACTATATAAAACTATTTAAACTATATAAAACTATATAAAACTATATAAAACTATATGAAACTATATAAAGCTATATAAAACTATATAAAACAATATAAAACTATACAAAATTATATAAAACTATATAAAACTATATATAACTATATAAAACTATATAAAACTATGTGAAACTATATAAAACTAATAAAACAATATAAAACTATATAAAACTATATAAAACTAATTGAAACTATATAATACTATATAAAACTATATGAAACTATATAAAACTATATAAAACTATATAAAACTATATTAAACTATATAAAACTATATAAAACTATATAAAACTATATAAAACTATATGAAACTATATGAAACTGTATAAAACTATATAGAACTATAAAAAACTATATAAAATTATATGAAACTATATAAAACTAATAAAACAATATAAAAGTATATAAAACTAAATGAAGCTGTATAATACTATATAAAACTATATAAAACTATATAAAACTATATAAAACTATATAAAACTATATAAAACTATATGAAACTATATAAAACTATTTAAACTATATATAACTATGTAAAACTATATGAAACTATATAAAAATATATAAAACTATATAAAACTATATAAAACTATATAAAACTATATAAAACTATATAAAACTATATAAAACTATATAAAACTAATAAAACTATATAAAACTATATAAAACTATATAAAACTATATAAAACTATATGAAACTATATAAAACTAATAAAACAATATAAAACTATATAAAACTATATAAAACTATATAAAACTATATAAAACTATATGAAACTATATAAAACTAATAAAACAATATAAAACTATATAAAACTAAATGAAGCTATATAATACTGTATAAAACTATATAAAACTATATAAAATTATATAAAACTATATAAAACTAATCAAACTATATAAAACTGTATAAAACTATATAATACTATATAAAACTATATGAAAATATATTAAACTGTATAAAACTATATAAAACTATATAAAATTATATAAAACTATATAAAACTAATCAAACTATATAAAACTGTATAAAACTATATAATACTATATAAAACTATATGAAAAAATATTAAACTGTATAAAACTATATAAAACTTTATAAAACTATATAAAACTATATAAAACTATATAAAACTATATAAAACTATATAAAACTATATAAAACTATGTGAAACTATATAAAACTATATAAAACTAATAAAACTATATAAAACTATATAGAACTATATTAAACTATTTAAAACTGTATTAAAGCTATATAAAACTATATAAAACTATATAAAACTATATGAAACTATATAAAACTATATAAAACTATATGAAACTATATAAAGCTATATAAAACTATATAAAACAATATAAAACTATACAAAATTATATAAAACTATATAAAACTATATATAACTATATAAAACTATATAAAACTATATGAAACTATATAAAACTAATAAAACAATATAAAACTATATAAAACTATATAAAACTATATAAAACTAATTGAAACTATATAATACTATATAAAACTATATGAAACTATATAAAACTATATAAAACTATATAAAACTATATTAAACTATATGAAACTATATAAAACTATATAAAACTATATGAAACTATATGAAACTATATAAAACTATATGAAACTATATGAAACTATATAAAACTAATAAAACAATATAAAACTATATAAAACTAAATGAAGCTATATAATACTATATAAAACTATATAAAACTATATAAAATTATATAAAACTATATAAAACTAATCAAACTATATAAAACTGTATAAAACTATATAATACTATATAAAACTATATGAAAATATATTAAACTGTATAAAACTATATAAAACTTTATAAAACTATATAAACCTATATAATACTATATAAAACTATATAAAACTATATAAAACTATATAAAACTATGTGAAACTATATAAAACTATATAAAACTAATAAAACTATATAAAACTATATAGAACTATATTAAACTATTTAAAACTGTATTAAAACTATATAAAACTATATAAAACTATATAAAACTATATGAAACTATATAAAACTATTTAAACTATATAAAACTATATAAAACTATATAAAACTGTATGAAACTATATAAAACTATATATAACTATATAAAACTATATAAAACTATATGAAACTACATAAAACTAATAAAACAATATAAAACTATATAAAACTATATAAAACTGATTGAAACTATATAATACTATATAAAACTATATGAAACTATATAAAACTATATCAAACAATATAAAACTATATAAAACTATATTAAACTATATAAAACTATATAAAACTATATAAAACTATATAAAACTATATAAAACTATATAAAACTGTATAAAACTATATAATACTATATAAAACTATATGAAAATATATTAAACTGTATAAAACTATATAAAACTTTATAAAACTATATAAAACTATATAAAACTATATAAAACTATATAAAACTATGTGAAACTATATAAAACTATTTAAAACTAATAAAACTATATAAAACTATATAGAACTATATTAAACTATTTAAAACTGTATTAAAACTATATAAAACTATATAAAACTATATAAAACTATATGAAACTATTTAAACTATATAAAACTATATAAAACTATATAAAACTATATGAAACTATATAAAACTATATAAAACTATATAAAACTATATAAAACAATATAAAACTATATAAAATTATATAAAACTATATAAAACTATATATAACTATATAAAACTATATAAAACTATATGAAACTACATAAAACTAATAAAACAATATAAAACTATATAAAACTATATAAAACTAATTGAAACTATATAATACTATATAAAACTATATGAAACTATATAAAACTATATAAAACTATATGAAACTATTTAAAACAGTATTAAAACTATATAAAACTATATAAAACTATATGAAACTATTTAAAACTATATAACATTATATAAAACTATATAACTCAATATAAAACTAATAAGACTGTATAAAACTATATAATACTATATAAAGCTATGTAAAACTGTATAAAACTGTATAATACTATATAAAACTATATAAAACTATATAAAACTATATAAAACTATATAAAACTATATAAAACTATATAAAACTATATAAAACTGTATAAAACTATATAATACTATATAAAACTATATGAAAATATATTAAACTGTATAAAACTATATAAAACTTTATAAAACTATATAAAACTATATAAAACTATATAAAACTATATAAAACTATGTGAAACTATATAAAACTATATAAAACTAATAAAACTATATAAAACTATATAGAACTATATTAAACTATTTAAAACTGTATTAAAACTATATAAAACTATATAAAACTATATAAAACTATATGAAACTATTTAAACTATATAAAACTATATAAAACTATATAAAACTATATGAAACTATATAAAACTATATAAAACTATATAAAACTATATAAAACAATATAAAACTATATAAAATTATATAAAACTATATAAAACTATATATAACTATATAAAACTATATAAAACTATATAAAACTACATAAAACTAATAAAACAATATAAAACTATATAAAACTATATAAAACTAATTGAAACTATATAATACTATATAAAACTATATGAAACTATATAAAACTATATAAAACAATATAAAACTATATAAAACTATATTAAACTATATAAAACTATATAAAACTATATAAAACTATATGAAACTATATGAAACTGTATAAAACTATATAAAACTATAAAAAACTCTATAAAATTATATGAAACTATATGAAACTAATAAAACAATATAAAAGTATATAAAACTAAATGAAGCTATATAATACTATATAAAACTATATAAAACTATATAAAATTATATAAAACTATATGAATCTATATAAAACTAATAAAACAATATAAAACTATATAAAACTAAATGAAGCTATATAATACTATATAAAACTATATAAAACTATATAAAATTATATAAAACTATATAAAACTAATCAAACTATTTAAAACTGTATAAAACTATATAATACTATATAAAACTATATGAAAAAATATTAAACTCTATAAAACTATATAAAACTTTATAAAACTATATAAAACTATATAAAACTATATAAAACTATATAAAACTATATAAAACTATATAAAACTATATAAAACTATGTGAAACTATATAAAACTATATAAAACTAATAAAACTATATAAAACTATATAGAACTATATTAAACTATTTAAAACTGTATTAAAGCTATATAAAACTATATAAAACTATATAAAACTATATGAGACTATATAAAACTATTTAAACTATATAAAACTATATAAAACTATATAAAACTATATGAAACTATATAAAGCTATATAAAACTATATAAAACAATATAAAACTATACAAAATTATATAAAACTATATAAAACTATATATAACTATATAAAACTATATAAAACTATATGAAACTATATAAAACTAATAAAACAATATGAAACTATATAAAACTATATAAAACTATATAAAACTAATTGAAACTATATAATACTATATAAAACTATATGAAACTATATAAAACTATATAAAACTATATAAAACTATATTAAACTATATAAAACTATATAAAACTATATAAAACTATATGAAACTATATGAAACTGTATAAAACTATATAAAACTATAAAAAACTATATAAAATTATATGAAACTATATAAAACTAATAAAACAATATAAAAGTATATAAAACTAAATGAAGCTGTATAATACTATATAAAACTATATAAAACTATATAAAACTATATAAAACTATATAAAACTATATAAAACTATATAAAACTATATAAAACTATATGAAACTATATAAAACTATGTAAACTATATAAAACTATGTAAAACTATATGAAACTAAATAAAAATATATGAAACTATATAAAACTAATCAAACTATATAAAACTATATAAAACTATATAAAACTATATAAAACTATATAAAACTATATAAAACTATATAAAACTAATAAAACTATATAAAACTATATAAAACTATATAAAACTATATAAAACTATATGAAACTATATAAAACTAATAAAACAATATAAAACTATATAAAACTATATAAAACTATATAAAACTATATATAACTATATGAAACTATATAAAACTAATAAAACAATATAAAACTATATAAAACTAAATGAAGCTATATAATACTATATAAAACTATATAAAACTATATAAAATTATATAAAACTATATAAAACTAATCAAACTATATAAAACTGTATAAAACTATATAATACTATATAAAACTATATGAAAATATATTAAACTGTATAAAACTATATAAAATTTTATAAAACTATATAAACCTATATAATACTATATAAAACTATATAAAACTATTTAATAACTATAAAACTATATGAAACTAATAGAACTATATAAAACTATATGAAACTATATAATACTATATAAAACTATATGAAACTATATAAAACTATATAAAACTTTATAAGACTATAGAAAACAATATGAAACTATATAAAACTATATAAAACTATATAAAACTGTATTATACTATATAAAACAATATGAATCTATATAAAACTAATAAAACTATATAAAACTATACAAAAATATATAAAACGATATACAACTATATAATACTATATAAAACTATATGAAACTATATAAAACTATATAAATCTATATAAAACTATATAAAACTATATGAAACAATATAAAACTAATAAAACAATATAAAACTATATAAAACTAAATGAAACTATATAATACTATATGAAACTAATAAAACTAATAAAACTATATAAAACTATATAGAACTATATTAAACCAATTAAAACTGTATTAAAACTATATAAAACTATATAAAACTATATAAAACTATATGAAACTATATGAAACTATATAAAACTATATAAAACTATATAAAACTAAATGAAACTAAATAATACTATATAAAACTATATAAATCTATATAAAACTAAATGAAACTATATAATACTATATAAAACTATATGAAATTATATGAAACTATATGAAACTATGTAAAACTATATAAACCTAATAAAACTGTATAAAAATACATAAAACTATATAAAACTAATAAAACTATATAAAACTATATAAAACTATATAAAACTATATAAAACTACATAATACTATATAAAACTATATGAAACTATATAAAACTATATAGAACTAATAAAACTATATAAAACTATATAAAACTAATAAAACTATATGAAACTATATAAAACTATATAAAACTATATAAAACTATATGAAACTATATAAAACTATTTAAACTATATAAAACTATGTAAAACTATATGAAACTATATAAAACTATATAAAACTATATAAAACTATATAAAACTAATAAAACTATATAAAACTATATAAAACTATATAAAACTATATGAAACTATATAAAACTAATAAAACAATATAAAACTATATAAAACTATATAAAACTATATCAAACTATATAAAACTATATAAAAGTAATAAAACTATATAAAACTATATAAAACTATATAAAACTATATAAAACAAAATGAAACTATATAATACTATATAAAACTATATGAAACTATATAAAACTATATGAAACTATATAAAACTATATAAAACTATATAAAACTGTATAAAACTATATAATACTATATAATACTTTATAAAACTGTATGAAAATATATTAATCTGTATAAAACTATATAAAACTATACAAAACTATATGAAACTATATAAAACTATATAAAACTATATAAAACTATATGAAACTATATAAAACTAATAAAACAATATAAAACTATATAAAACTAAATGAAACTATATAATACTATATGAAACTAATAAAACTAATAAAACTATATAAAACTATATAGAACTATATTAAACCAATTAAAACTGTATTAAAACTATATAAAACTATATAAAACTATATAAAACTATATGAAACTATATGAAACTATATAAAACTATATAAAACTATATAAAACTAAATGAAACTAAATAATACTATATAAAACTATATAAATCTATATAAAACTAAATGAAACTATATAATACTATATAAAACTATATGAAATTATATGAAACTATATGAAACTATGTAAAACTATATAAACCTAATAAAACTGTATAAAAATACATAAAACTATATAAAACTAATAAAACTATATAAAACTATATAAAACTATATAAAACTATATAAAACTACATAATACTATATAAAACTATATGAAACTATATAAAACTATATAGAACTAATAAAACTATATAAAACTATATAAAACTAATAAAACTATATGAAACTATATAAAACTATATAAAACTATATAAAACTATATGAAACTATATAAAACTATTTAAACTATATAAAACTATGTAAAACTATATGAAACTATATAAAACTATATAAAACTATATAAAACTATATAAAACTAATAAAACTATATAAAACTATATAAAACTATATAAAACTATATGAAACTATATAAAACTAATAAAACAATATAAAACTATATAAAACTATATAAAACTATATCAAACTATATAAAACTATATAAAAGTAATAAAACTATATAAAACTATATAAAACTATATAAAACTATATAAAACAAAATGAAACTATATAATACTATATAAAACTATATGAAACTATATAAAACTATATAAAACTATATAAAACTATATAAAACTATGTGAAACTATATAAAACTATATAAAACTAATAAAACTATATAAAACTATATAGAACTATATTAAACTATTTAAAACTGTATTAAAACTATATAAAACTATATAAAACTATATAAAACTATATGAAACTATTTAAACTATATAAAACTATATAAAACTATATAAAACTATATGAAACTATATAAAACTATATAAAACTATATAAAACTATATAAAACAATATAAAACTATATAAAATTATATAAAACTATATAAAACTATATATAACTATATAAAACTATATAAAACTATATAAAACTACATAAAACTAATAAAACAATATAAAACTATATAAAACTATATAAAACTAATTGAAACTATATAATACTATATAAAACTATATGAAACTATATAAAACTATATAAAACAATATAAAACTATATAAAACTATATTAAACTATATAAAACTATATAAAACTATATAAAACTATATGAAACTATATGAAACTGTATAAAACTATATAAAACTATAAAAAACTCTATAAAATTATATGAAACTATATGAAACTAATAAAACAATATAAAAGTATATAAAACTAAATGAAGCTATATAATACTATATAAAACTATATAAAACTATATAAAATTATATAAAACTATATGAATCTATATAAAACTAATAAAACAATATAAAACTATATAAAACTAAATGAAGCTATATAATACTATATAAAACTATATAAAACTATATAAAATTATATAAAACTATATAAAACTAATCAAACTATTTAAAACTGTATAAAACTATATAATACTATATAAAACTATATGAAAAAATATTAAACTCTATAAAACTATATAAAACTTTATAAAACTATATAAAACTATATAAAACTATATAAAACTATATAAAACTATATAAAACTATATAAAACTATATAAAACTATGTGAAACTATATAAAACTATATAAAACTAATAAAACTATATAAAACTATATAGAACTATATTAAACTATTTAAAACTGTATTAAAGCTATATAAAACTATATAAAACTATATAAAACTATATGAGACTATATAAAACTATTTAAACTATATAAAACTATATAAAACTATATAAAACTATATGAAACTATATAAAGCTATATAAAACTATATAAAACAATATAAAACTATACAAAATTATATAAAACTATATAAAACTATATATAACTATATAAAACTATATAAAACTATATGAAACTATATAAAACTAATAAAACAATATGAAACTATATAAAACTATATAAAACTATATAAAACTAATTGAAACTATATAATACTATATAAAACTATATGAAACTATATAAAACTATATAAAACTATATAAAACTATATTAAACTATATAAAACTATATAAAACTATATAAAACTATATGAAACTATATGAAACTGTATAAAACTATATAAAACTATAAAAAACTATATAAAATTATATGAAACTATATAAAACTAATAAAACAATATAAAAGTATATAAAACTAAATGAAGCTGTATAATACTATATAAAACTATATAAAACTATATAAAACTATATAAAACTATATAAAACTATATAAAACTATATAAAACTATATAAAACTATATGAAACTATATAAAACTATGTAAACTATATAAAACTATGTAAAACTATATGAAACTAAATAAAAATATATGAAACTATATAAAACTAATCAAACTATATAAAACTATATAAAACTATATAAAACTATATAAAACTATATAAAACTATATAAAACTATATAAAACTAATAAAACTATATAAAACTATATAAAACTATATAAAACTATATAAAACTATATGAAACTATATAAAACTAATAAAACAATATAAAACTATATAAAACTATATAAAACTATATAAAACTATATATAACTATATGAAACTATATAAAACTAATAAAACAATATAAAACTATATAAAACTAAATGAAGCTATATAATACTATATAAAACTATATAAAACTATATAAAATTATATAAAACTATATAAAACTAATCAAACTATATAAAACTGTATAAAACTATATAATACTATATAAAACTATATGAAAATATATTAAACTGTATAAAACTATATAAAATTTTATAAAACTATATAAACCTATATAATACTATATAAAACTATATAAAACTATTTAAACTATATAAAACTATATGAAACTAATAGAACTATATAAAACTATATGAAACTATATAATACTATATAAAACTATATGAAACTATATAAAACTATATAAAACTTTATAAGACTATAGAAAACAATATGAAACTATATAAAACTATATAAAACTATATAAAACTGTATTATACTATATAAAACAATATGAATCTATATAAAACTAATAAAACTATATAAAACTATACAAAAATATATAAAACGATATACAACTATATAATACTATATAAAACTATATGAAACTATATAAAACTATATAAATCTATATAAAACTATATAAAACTATATGAAACAATATAAAACTAATAAAACAATATAAAACTATATAAAACTAAATGAAACTATATAATACTATATGAAACTAATAAAACTAATAAAACTATATAAAACTATATAGAACTATATTAAACCAATTAAAACTGTATTAAAACTATATAAAACTATATAAAACTATATAAAACTATATGAAACTATATGAAACTATATAAAACTATATAAAACTATATAAAACTAAATGAAACTAAATAATACTATATAAAACTATATAAATCTATATAAAACTAAATGAAACTATATAATACTATATAAAACTATATGAAATTATATGAAACTATA
>NW_027475833.1:0-29932 GCF_051020985.1 Nomia melanderi | reverse complement strand
ATATACTTTTATATACTTTTATATAGTTTTGTATAGTTTTATAGAGTTTTATAGAGTTTTATATAGTTTTATACAGTTTTATAGAGTTTTATATAGTTTTATATAGTTCTACATAGTTTTATATAGCTTTATATAGTTTTATATAGTTTTATATAGTTTTATATAGTTTTATATAGTTTTATACAGTTTTATATAGTACTATATAATTTTATATAGTTTTATTAGTTTTATATAGTTTCACATAGTTTTATATAGTTTCGTTAGTTTTATATAGTTGTATATAGTTTTATTAGTTTTACATAGTTTTATATAGCACTATGTAGTTTCATATAGTTTCATATAGTTTTATATAGTTTTATATAGTTTTATATAGTTTTATATAGTTTTATATAGTTTTATATAGTACTATGTAGTTTCATATAGTTTTGTTAGTTTTATATAGTTTTAAATAGTTTTATGTAGTTTTATATAGTTTTATATAGTTTTATATAGTTTTATATAGTTTTATATACTTTTATATAGTTTTGTATAGATTTATATAGTTTTATATAGTTTTGTATAGTTTATATAGTTTTATACAGTTTCAGACAGTTTTATATAGTTTGATATAGTTTTATGTAGTTTTATATAGTTTTATTAGTTTTATATAGTTTTGTATAGTTTTATATAGTTTTATAGAGTTTTATTATCCTTATATAGTTTTATACAATTTTATATAGTTTTATATAGTTTTATATAGTTTTATATAGTTTTATATAGTTTTATTAGTTTTATATAGTTTTATATAGTTTTATAGAGTTTTATATAGTTTTATATAGTTTTATTCAGTTTTATATAGTACTATATAATTTTATATAGTTTTATTAGTTTTATATAGTTTCACATAGTTTTATATAGTTTCGTTAGTTTTATATAGTTGTATATAGTTTTATTAGTTTTACATAGTTTTATATAGCACTATGTAGTTTCATATAGTTTCATATAGTTTTATATAGTTTTATATAGTTCTATATAGTTTTATATAGTTTTATATAGTTTTATATAGTACTATGTAGTTTCATATAGTTTTGTTAGTTTTATATAGTTTTATATAGTTTTATATAGTTTTGTTAGTTTTATATAGTTTTATATACTTTTATATAGTTTTATAGAGTTTTATATAGTTTTATATTGTTTTGTTAGTTTTATATAGTTTTATATAGTTTTATATAGTTTTGTTAGTTTTGTATAGTTTTATATAGTTTTATATATTTGAATATAGTTTTATTAGTTTTATATAATTTTATATAGTTTTGTATAGTTCTATATAGTTTTATATAGTTTTAAATAGTTTTGTATAGTTTTATATAGTTTTATATAGTTTTGTATAGTTTATATAGTTTTATACAGTTTCAGACAGTTTTATATAGTTTTATATAGTTTTATATAGTTTTATATAGTTTTATTAGTTTTATATAGTTTTGTATAGTTTTATATAGTTTTTTAGAGTTTTATTATCTTTATATAGATTTATACAGTTTTATATAGTTTTATATAGTTTTATATAGTTTTATATAGTTTATATACTTTTATACAGTTTCAGATTGTTTCATATAGTTTTATATAGTTTTATATAGTTTCAATAGAATTTTATAGTTTTACATAGTTTTATTTATCCCTATGTAGTTTGACATCGCTTTATCAGTTTTATATAGTTTGACATAGTTTTATATGGTCCTATATAGTTTTATAGAGTTTTATATAGTTTTATATAGTTTTGTTAGTTTTATATAGTTTTATATAGTTTTATATAGTTTTATATGGTTCTACAGAGTTTATATAGGTTTATATAGTTTTATATAGTTTTATATAGTTTTATATAGTTTTATATAGTTTTATATAGTTTTATATAGTTTTATTGAGTTTTATATAGTTTTATATAGTTTTGTTAGTTCTATAGAATTTTACATAGGTTTATATAGTTCATATAGTTTTGTATAGTTTTATATTGTTTTATATAGTTTTATATAGTTTTGTATAGTTTTGTATAGTTTTATATAGTTGTATAGAGTTTTATATAGGTTTATATAGTTTATATAGTTTTGTATAGTTTTATATAGTTTTATATAGTTTTATATAGTTTTATATAGTTTTATATAGTTTTACATAGTTTTATTAGCTTTATATAGTTTTACATAGTTTTATTAGCTTTGTATAATTTTATACAGTTTTATATAGTTTTACATAGTTTTATTATCTTTATATAGTTTTATACGGTTTTATATTGTTTTATATAGTTTTATATAGTTTTATATAGTTTTATATAGTTTTACATATTTTTATATAGTTTTATATAGTTTTACATAGTTTTATATAGTTTTATACAGTTTTATATAGTTTTATATAGTTTCATATAGTTTTATATAGTTTTATATAGTTTTGTTAGTTTTATATAGTTTTATATACTTTTATATAGTTTTATAGAGTTTTATATAGTTTTATATTGTTTTGTTAGTTTTATATAGTTTTTTATAGTTTTATATAGTTTTGTTAGTTTTGTATAGTTTTATATAGTTTTATATATTTGAATATAGTTTTATTAGTTTTATATAATTTTATATAGTTTTGTATAGTTCTATATAGTTTTATATAGTTTTAAATAGTTTTGTATAGTTTTATATAGTTTTATATAGTTTTGTATAGTTTATATAGTTTTATACAGTTTCAGACAGTTTTATATAGTTTTATATAGTTTTATATAGTTTTATATAGTTTTATTAGTTTTATATAGTTTTGTATAGTTTTATATAGTTTTTTAGAGTTTTATTATCTTTATATAGTTTTATACAGTTTTATATAGTTTTATATAGTTTTATATAGTTTTATATAGTTTATATACTTTTATACAGTTTCAGATTGTTTCATATAGTTTTATATAGTTTTATATAGTTTCAATAGAATTTTATAGTTTTACATAGTTTTATTTATCCCTATGTAGTTTGACATCGCTTTATCAGTTTTATATAGTTTGACATAGTTTTATATGGTCCTATATAGTTTATAGAGTTTTATATAGTTTTATATAGTTTTGTTAGTTTTATATAGTTTTATATAGTTTTATATAGTTTTATATGGTTCTACAGAGTTTATATAGGTTTATATAGTTTTATATAGTTTTATATAGTTTTATATAGTTTTATATAGTTTTATATAGTTTTATTGAGTTTTATATAGTTTTATATAGTTTTGTTAGTTCTATAGAGTTTTACATAGGTTTATATAGTTCATATAGTTTTGTATAGTTTTATATTGTTTTATATAGTTTTATATAATTTTGTATAGTTTTGTATAGTTTTATATAGTTCTATAGAGTTTTATATAGGTTTATATAGTTTACATAGTTTTATATAGTTTAATACAGTTTTATATAGTTTTATATAGTTTTATATAGTTTTATATAGTTTTATTTAGTTTTATATAGTTTTGTTAGTTTTATATAGTTTTATGTAGTTTTATATAGTTTTGTATAGTTCTATAGTTTTATATAGGTTTATATAGTTTTGTTAGTTTTATATCGTTTTGTATAGTTTTATATAGTTTTAAATAGTTTTATATAGTTTTATAGAGTTTTATATAGTTTTATATAGTTTTATATAGTTTTATATAGTTTTCTCAGTTTTATATAGTTTTATATAGTATTATGTAGTTTTATATAGTTTTATACTGTTTTATTAGTTTTATATAGAGTTATATAGTTTTATATAGTTTTATATAGTTTTATATAGTTTTATATAGTGTTATATAGTTTTATATAGTACTATATAGTTTCATATAGTTTTATTACTTTTATTTAGTTTTATATAGTTTTACATAGTTTTATATAGTTTCGTTAGTTTTACATAGTTTTATATAGTTTTATACAGTTTTATAGAGTTTTATATAGTTTTATATAGTTTTATATCGTTTTGTATAGTTTTATACAGTTTTATATAGTTTTATATAGTTTTATATAGTCTTATACAGTATTATATAGTTTATATAGTTTTATACCGTTTCAGACAGTTTTATGTACTTTTATATAGTTCTATATTGTTTTATTAGCGTTTTATGGTTACATAGTTTTATTAGCTTTATATAGTTTTATATAATTTTATATAGTTTTATATAGTTTTGTATAGTTTTATATAGTTTTATATAGTTTTATATAGTTTTATATAGTTTTATATAGTTTTATTAGTTTTATATAGAGTTATACAGTTTTATACAGTTTATATAGTTATTATATATAGAACTATATAGTCTCATATAGTTTTGTTAGTTTTATATAGTTTTACATAGTTTTATTAGCTTTATATAGTTTTATATAGTTTTATATAGTTCTATAGTTTTATATAGGTTTATATAGTTTTGTTAGTTTATATCGTTTTATATAGTTTTATATAGTTTTATAGAGTTTTATATAGTTTTATATAGTTTTATATAGTTTTCTTTGATTTATATAGTTTTATATAGTATTATGTAGTTTTATATAGTTTTAATATAGTTTTATAGAGTTTTTATATAGTTTTATATAGTCTTATACAGTTTTATATAGTTTTATAGTGTTTTATAGAGTTTTATATTGTTTTGTTCGTTTTATATAGTTTTATATAGTTTTTATTAGTTTTATATAGAGTTATATAGTTGTGTATAGTTTTATATAGTTTATATATAACAATATAGTTTTATATAGTTTTATTAGTTTTATATAGTTTTTACATAGTTTTATATAGTTTCGTTAGTTTTATAGAGTTGTATATAGTTTTATTAGTTTACAAAGTTTTATATAGTTTATATAGTTTTGTATAGTTTTATATAGTTCTATAGAGTTTTATATAGTTTTATATAGTTTTATATAGTTTCATATAGTTTTATATAGTATTATATAGTCTTGTATAGTTTTATTAGTTTTATATAGTTCTATAGAGTTTTATATAGGTTTATAATAGTTTCGTTAGTTCATATAGTTCTATATAGTTTTATTAGTTTTACATAGTTTTATATAGTTTTATATAGTTTTATATAGTTTTATATAGTACTATATAGTTTCATATAGTTTTATATAGTTTTATATACTTTTAAATAGATTTATACAGTTTTATAGAGTTTTATATAGTTTTCTATAGTTTTATATAGTTTATATAGTTTTGTAAGTTTTATATAGTTTTATTAGTTTTGTATAGTTTTATATAGTATTATTAGTTTTATATAGTTTTATATAGTTTTATATAGTTTTATACAGTTTTATATAGTTTTATATAGTGTTATATAGTTTTATATAGTTTTATTAGTTTTATTAGTTTTAAACCGATTTATATAGTTTTATATAGTTTTATATAGTTTTGATAGTTTTATATAGTTTTATATAGTTTTATATAGTTTTGATAGTTTTATATAGTTTTATATAGTTTTATATAGTGTTATATAGTTTCATATAGTTTTATACAGTTTTATATACTTTTAAATAGATTTATATAGTTTTATTAGTTTTATACAGTTTTATATAGTTTTATATAATTTTGTATAGTTTTGTATAGTTTTATATAGTTTTATATAGTTTTGTATAGTTTTGTATAGTTTTATATAGTTTTATATAGTTTTATATAGGTTTATCAGTTTTACATAGTTTAATATAGTTTTATATAGTTTTGTTAGTTTTATACTGTTTTATATAGTTTTGTTAGTTTTATATAGTTTTATAGAGTTTTATATAGTTTTATATAGTTTTAAATAGTTTTAAATAGTTCTATATAGTTTTATATAGTTTATATAGTTTTATACAGTTTCGAACAGATTTATATAGTTTTATATAGTTTTATTTAGTTTTGTTAGTTTTATATTGTTTTATATAGTTTTATATAGTTTTATAGAGGCTAATATAGTTTTATATTGTTTTATATAGTGTTATATAGTTTTATAGAGTTTTATATAGTTTTATATACTTTTATATAGTTTTATAGAGTTTTATATAGTTTTATATTGTTTTGTTAGTTTTATATAGTTTTATATAGTTTTATATAGTTTTATATAGTTTTGTTAGTTTTGTATAGTTTTATATAGTTTTATATATTTGAATATAGTTTTATTAGTTTTATATAATTTTATATAGTTTTGTATAGTTCTATATAGTTTTATATAGTTTTAAATAGTTTTGTATAGTTTTATATAGTTTTATATAGTTTTATATAGTTTTGAATAGTTTATATAGTTTTATACAGTTTCAGACAGTTTTATATAGTTTGATATAGTTTTATATAGTTTTATATTGTTTTATTAGTTTTATATAGTTTTGTATAGTATTATATAGTTTTATAGAGTTTTATTATCCTTATATAGTTTTATACAGTTTTATATAGTTTTATATAGTTTTATATAGTTTTATATAGTTTTATTAGTTTTATATAGTTTTATATAGTTTTATAGAGTTTTATAGAGTTTTATATAGTTTTATATAGAGTTATATAGTTTTATATAGTTTTATACAGTTTTATATAGTACTATATAATTTTATATAGTTTTATTAGTTTTATATAGTTTCACATAGTTTTATATAGTTTCGTTAGTTTTATATAGTTTTATATAGTTTTATATAGTTTTGTATAGTTTATATAGTTTTATACAGTTTCAGACAGTTTTATATAGTTTGATATAGTTTTATATAGTTTTATATTGTTTTATTAGTTTTATATAGTTTTGTATAGTTTTATATAGTTTTTTAGAGTTTTATTATCTTTATATAGTTTTATACAGTTTTATATAGTTTTATATAGTTTTATATAGTTTTATATAGTTTTATATAGTTTTATATAGTTTTATTAGTTTTATATAGTTTCACATAGTTTTATATAGTTTCGTTAGTTTATATAGTTGTATATAGTTTTATTAGTTTTACATAGTTTTATATAGCACTATGTAGTTTCATATAGTTTCACATAGTTTTATATAGATTTATATAGTTTTATATAGTTTTATATAGTTTTATATAGTACTATGTAGTTTCATATAGTTTTGTTAGTTTTATATAGTTTTATATAGTTTTATATAGTTTTGTTAGTTTTATATAGTTTTATATAGTTTTATACAGTACTATATAGTTTCATATAGTTTTGTTAGTTTTATATAGTTTTATATAGTTTTATATAGTTTTGTATAGTTTTATATAGTTCTCTATAGTTTTATATAGTTTTAAATAGTTTTATGTAGTTTTATATAGTTTTATATAGTTTTATATAGTTTTATATAGTTTTATATACTTTTATATAGTTTTATAGAGTTTTATATAGTTTTATATTGTTTTGTTAGTTTTATATAGTTTTATATTGTTCTGTTAGTTTTATATAGTTTTATATAGTTTTATATAGTTTTTTTAGTTTTGTATAGTTTTATATAGTTTTATATATTTGAATATAGATTTATTAGGTTTATATAATTTTATATAGTTTTGTATAGTTCTATATAGTTTTATATAGTTTTAAATAGTTTTGTATAGTTTTATATAGTTTTATATAGTTTTGTATAGTTTATATAGTTTTATACAGTTTCAGACAGTTTTATATAGTTTGATATATTTTTATATAGTTTTATATTGTTTTATTAGTTTTATATAGTTTTGTATAGTTTTATATAGTTTTATAGAGTTTTATTATCCTTATATAGTTTTATACAGTTTTATATAGTTTTATATAGTTTTATATAGTTTTATATAGTTTTATTAGTTTTATATAGTTTTATATAGTTTTATAGAGTTTTATAGAGTTTTATATAGTTTTATATAGAGTTATATAGTTTTATATAGTTTTATACAGTTTTATATAGTACTATATAATTTTATATAGTTTTATTAGTTTTATAAAGTTTCACATAGTTTTATATAGTTTCGTTAGTTTTATATAGTTGTATATAGTTTTATTAGTTTTACATAGTTTTATATATCACTATGTAGTTTCATATAGTTTCATATAGTTTTATATAGTTTTATATAGTTCTATATAGTTTTATATAGTTTTATATAGTTTTATATAGTACTATGTAGTTTCATATAGTTTTGTTAGTTTTATATAGTTTTATATAGTTTTATATACGTTTGTTAGTTTTATATAGTTTTATATACTTTTATATAGTTTTATAGAGTTTTATATAGTTTTATATTGTTTTGTTAGTTTTATATAGTTTTATATATTTTTATATAGTTTTGTTAGTTTTGTATAGTTTTATATAGTTTTATATATTTGAATATAGTTTTATAAGTTTTATATATTTTTATATAGTTTTGTATAGTTCTATATAGTTTTATATAGTTTTAAATAGTTTTGTATAGTTTTATATAGTTTTATATAGTTTTGTATAGTTTATATAGTTTTATACAGTTTCAGACAGTTTTATATAGTTTTATATAGTTTTATATAGTTTTATATAGTTTTATTAGTTTTATATAGTTTTGTATAGTTTTATATAGTTTTTTAGAGTTTTATTATCTTTATATAGTTTTATACAGTTTTATATAGTTTTATATAGTTTTATATAGTTTTAATAGAATTTTATAGTTTTACATAGTTTTATTTGTCCCTATGTAGTTTGACATCGCTTTATCAGTTTTATATAGTTTGACATAGTTTTATATGGTCCTATATAGTTTTATAGAGTTTTATATAGTTTTATATAGTTTTGTTAATTTTATATAGTTTTATATAGTTTTATATAGTTTTATATGGTTCTACAGAGTTTATATAGGTTTATATAGTTTTATATAGTTTTATATAGTTTTATATAGTTTTATATAGTTTTATATAGTTTTATATAGTTTTATATAGTTTTATTGAGTTTTATATAGTTTTATATAGTTTTGTTAGTTCTATAGAATTTTACATAGGTTTATATAGTTCATATAGTTTTGTATAGTTTTATATTGTTTTATATAGCTTTATATAGTTTTGTATAGTTTTGTATAGTTTTATATAGTCTTATATAGTTTTATATAGTTTTACATAGTTTTATTAGCTTTATATAGTTTTACATAGTTTTATTAGCTTTGTATAATTTTATACAGTTTTATATAGTTTTACATAGTTTTATTATCTTTATATAGTTTTATACAGTTTTATATAGTTTTATATAGTTTTATATAGTTTTATATAGTTTTATATAGTTTTATATAGTTTTATATAATTTTACATAGTTTTATATAGTTTTATATAGTTTTACATAGTTTTATATAGTTTTATACAGTTTTATATAGTTTTATATAGTTTTATATAGTTTTATATAGTTTTATTTAGTTTTATATAGTTTTGTTAGTTTTATATAGTTTTATACAGTTTTATATAGTTTTGTATAGTTCTATAGTGTTATATAGGTTTATATTGTTTTGTTAGTTTTATATCGTTTTGTATAGTTTTATACAGTTTTATATAGTTTTATATAGTTTTATATAGTTTTATATAGTTTTATATAGTTTTATATAGTTTTGTTTGTTTTATATAGTTTTATATAGTTTTATATAGTTTTGTATAGTTCTATAGTTTTATATAGGTTTATATAGTTTTGTTAGTTTTATATCGTTTTGTATAGTTTTATATAGTTATATAGTTTTATAGAGTTTTATATAGTTTTATATAGTTTTATATAGTTTTATATAGTTTTCTCAGTTTTATATAGTTTTATATAGTTTTATATAGTATTATGTAGTTTTATATAGTTTTATACAGTTTTATTAGTTTTATATAGAGTTATATAGTTTTATATAGTTTTATATAGTTTTATATAGTTTTATATAGTTTTATATAGTTTTATATAGTTTTATATAGTTTTATATAGTACTATATAGTTTCATATAGTTTTATTACTTTTATATAGTTTTATATAGTTTTACATAGTTTTATATAGTTTCGTTAGTTTTACATAGTTTTATATAGTTTTATACAGTTTTATAGAGTTTTATATAGTTTTACATAGTTTTATATAGCTTTATATAGTTTTATATAGTTTTATATAGTCTTATACAGTATTATATAGTTTATATAGTTTTATACCGTTTCAGACAGTTTTATGTACTTTTATATAGTTCTATATTGTTTTATTAGCGTTTTATGGTTACATAGTTTTATTTGCTTTATATAGTTTTATATAATTTTATATAGTTTTATATAGTTTTGTATAGTTTTATATAGTTTTATATAGTTTTATATAGTTTTATATAGTTTTATATAGTTTTATATAGTTTTATATAGTTTTATATAGTTTTATATAGTTTCGTTAGTTTTATATAGTTGTATATAGTTTTATTAGTTTTACATAGTTTTATATAGCACTATGTAGTTTCATATAGTTTCATATAGTTTTATATAGTTTTATATAGTTCTATATAGTTTTATATAGTTTTATATAGTTTTATATAGTACTATGTAGTTTCATATAGTTTTGTTAGTTTTATATAGTTTTATATAGTTTTATATAGTTTTGTTAGTTTTATATAGTTTTATATACTTTTATATAGTTTTATAGAGTTTTATATAGTTTTATATTGTTGTGTTAGTTTTATATAGTTTTATATAGTTTTATATAGTTTTTTAGTTTTGTATAGTTTTATATAGTTTTATATATTTGAATATAGATTTATTAGGTTTATATAATTTTATATAGTTTTGTATAGTTCTATATAGTTTTATATAGTATTAAATAGTTTTGTATAGTTTTATATAGTTTTATATAGTTTTGTATAGTTTATATAGTTTTAAACAGTTTCAGACAGTTTTATATAGTTTGATATAGTTTTATATAGTTTTATATTGTTTTATTAGTTTTATATAGTTTTGTATAGTTTTATATAGTTTTATAGAGTTTTATTATCCTTATATAGTTTTATACAGTTTTATATAGTTTTATATAGTTTTATATAGTTTTATATAGTTTCATTAGTTTTATATAGTTTTATATAGTTTTATAGAGTTTTATAGAGTTTTATATAGTTTTATATAGAGTTATATAGTTTTATATAGTTTTATACAGTTTTATATAGTACTATATAATTTTATATAGTTTTATTAGTTTTATATAGTTTCACATAGATTTATATAGTTTCGTTAGTTTTATATAGTTGTATATAGTTTTATTAGTTTTACATAGTTTTATATATCACTATGTAGTTTCATATAGTTTCATATAGTTTTATATAGTTTTATATAGTTCTATATAGTTTTATATAGTTTTATATAGTTTTATATAGTACTATGTAGTTTCATATAGTTTTGTTAGTTTTATATAGTTTTATATAGTTTTATATACGTTTGTTAGTTTTATATAGTTTTATATACTTTTATATAGTTTTATATAGTTTTATATACTTTTATATAGTTTTATAGAGTTTTATATAGTTTTATATTGTTTTGTTAGTTTTATATAGTTTTATATAGTTTTATATAGTTTTTGTTAGTTTTGTATAGTTTTATATAGTTTTATATAGTTTTATATAGTTTTGTTAGTTTTGTATAGTTTTATATAGTTTTATATATTTGAATATAGTTTTATTAGTTTTATATAATTTTATATAGTTTTGTATAGTTCTATATAGTTTTATATAGTTTTAAATAGTTTTGTATAGTTTTATATAGTTTTATATAGTTTTGTATAGTTTATATAGTTTTATACAGTTTCAGACAGTTTTATATAGTTTTGTATAGTTTTATATAGTTTTTTAGAGTTTTATTATCTTTATATAGTTTTATACAGTTTTATATAGTTTTATATAGTTTTAATAGAATTTTATAGTTTTACATAGTTTTATTTGTCCCTATGTAGTTTGACATCGCTTTATCAGTTTTATATAGTTTGACATAGTTTTATATGGTCCTATATAGTTTTATAGAGTTTTATATAGTTTTATATAGTTTTGTTAATTTTATATAGTTTTATATAGTTTTATATAGTTTTATATGGTTCTACAGAGTTTATATAGGTTTATATAGTTTTATATAGTTTTATATAGTTTTATATAGTTTTATATAGTTTTATATAGTTTTATATAGTTTTATTGAGTTTTATATAGTTTTATATAGTTTTGTTAGTTCTATAGAATTTTACATAGGTTTATATAGTTCATATAGTTTTGTATAGTTTTATATTGTTTTATATAGTTTTATATAGTTTTGTATAGTTTTGTATAGTTTTATATAGTTCTATAGAGTTTTATATAGGTTTATATAGTTTATATAGTTTTGTATAGTTTTATATAGTTTTATATAGTTTTATATAGTTTTATATAGTTTTATATAGTCTTATATAGTTTTATATAGTTTTACATAGTTTTATTAGCTTTATATAGTTTTACATAGTTTTATTAGCTTTGTATAATTTTATACAGTTTTATATAGTTTTACATAGTTTTATTATCTTTATATAGTTTTATACAGTTTTATATAGTTTTATATAGTTTTATATAGTTTTATATAGTTTTATATAGTTTTATATAGTTTTATATAGTTTTGTTAGTTTTATATAGTTTTATATAGTTTTATATAGTTTTGTATAGTTCTATAGTTTTATATAGGTTTATATAGTTTTGTTAGTTTTATATCGTTTTGTATAGTTTTATATAGTTTTATATAGTTTTATAGAGTTTTATATAGTTTTATATAGTTTTATATAGTTTTATATAGTTTTCTCAGTTTTATATAGTTTTATATAGTATTATGTAGTTTTATATAGTTTTATACAGTTTTATTAGTTTTATATAGAGTTATATAGTTTTATATAGTTTTATATAGTTTTATATAGTTTTATATAGTTTTATATAGTTTTGTATAGTTTTATATAGTTTTATATAGTTTTATATAGTTTTATATAGTTTTATATAGTTTTATATATAACAATATAGTTTTATATAGTTTTATTAGTTTTATATAGTTTTATATAGTTTTATATAGTTTCGTTAGTTTTATAGAGTTGTATATAGTTTTATTAGTTTTACAAAGTTTTATATAGTTTTATATAGTTTTATATAGTTTTGTATAGTTTTATATAGTTCTATAGAGTTTTATATAGTTTTATATAGTTTCATATAGTTTTATATAGTTTTATATACTTTTAAATAGATTTATATAGTTTTCTATAGTTTTATATAGTTTTATATAGTTTTGTAAGTTTTATATAGTTTTATTAGTTTTGTATAGTTTTATATAGTATTATTAGTTTTATATAGTTTTATATAGTTTTATATAGTTTTATACAGTTTTATATAGTTTTATATAGTTTCATATAGTTTTATATAGTTTTATATAGTTTTGTAAGTTTTATATAGTTTTATTAGTTTTGTATAGTTTTATATAGTATTATTAGTTTTGTATAGTTTTATATAGTATTATTAGTTTTATATAGTTTTATTTAGTTTTATATACTTTTAAATAGATTTATATAGTTTTATATAGTTTTATATAGTTTTATATAGTTTTGTAAGTTTTATATAGTTTTATTAGTTTTGTATAGTTTTATACAGTATTATTAGTGTTATATAGTTTTATATAGTTTTATATAGTTTTATAGAGTTTTATATAGTTTTATATAGTATTATACAGTTGTATATAGTTTTGTATAGTTTTATATAGTTTTATATAGTTTTATATAGGTTTATCAGTTTTACATAGTTTAATATAGTTTTATATAGTTTTGTTAGTTTTATATAGTTATATATAGTTTTACATAGTTTTATATTGTTTTGTTAGTTTTATATAGTTTTATATAGTTTTATAGAGTCTTATATAGTTTTATATAGTTTTCTTAGTTTTATATAGTTTTATATAGTTTTATGTAGTGTTATATAGTTTTGAATATTTCTATAGAGTTTTATATAGGTTTATATTGTTGTATTAGTGTTATATAGGTTTATATATTCTTATATTGTTTTATATAGTTTTATATAGTTTTACATAGTTTTATATTGTTTTATACAGTTTCAGACAGTTTTATGTAGTTCTGTAGAGTTTTATATAGGTTTATATAGTTGTATTAGTGTTATATAGATTTATATAGGGTTATATATAGTTTTATATAGTTTAATATAGTTTTACATAGTTTTATATAGTTTTAAATAGTTTTATATAGTTTTATATAGTTTTATACAGTTTTATATAGTTTTGTTAGTTTTATATAGATTTATATAGTTCATATAGTGTTATATAGTTTTATATAGTTTTATTAGTTTTATATTGTTTTATTTGTTTTATTTAGTTTGATATAGTTTTATATAGTTTTATATAGTTTTACATAGTTTTATATAGTTTTATGTAGTATTATACAGTTTTATATAGTTTTGTTAGTTTTATATAGTTTTATATAGATTTATATAGTTTTGTATAGTTTTATATAGTTTTATATAGTCTTGCTAGTTTTGTACACTTTTATATAGTTTTCTATAGTTTTATTAGGTTTGTATAGTTTTACACAGTTTTATTAGTTTTATATACTTTTATAGAGTTTTATATAGTTTTATATAGGTTTATTAGTTTTATATAGTTTTATATAGTATTATATAGTTTGGTTAGTTTTATATAGTTTTATATAGTTTTATATAGTTTTATACAGTTTTATATAGTTTTATATAGTTTTATATAGTTTTATATACTTTTATATAGTTTTATAGAGTTTTATATAGTTTTATATTGTTTTGTTAGTTTTATATAGTTTTATATAGTTTTATATAGTTTTGTTAGTTTTGTATAGTTTTATATAGTTTTATATATTTGAAGATAGTTTTATTAGTTTTATATAATTTTATATAGTTTTGTATAGTTCTATATAGTTTTATATAGTTTTAAATAGTTTTGTATAGTTTTATATAGTTTTATATAGTTTTATATAGTTTTGTATAGTTTATATAGTTTTATACAGTTTCAGACAGTTTTATATAGTTTTATATAGTTTTATATAGTTTTATATAGTTTTATTAGTTTTATATAGTTTCACATAGTTTTATATAGTTTCGTTAGTTTTATATAGTTGTATATAGTTTTATTAGTTTTACATAGTTTTATATATCACTATGTAGTTTCATATAGTTTCATATAGTTTTATATAGTTTTATATAGTTCTATATAGTTTTATATAGTTTTATATAGTTTTATATAGTCCTATGTAGTTTCATATAGTTTTGTTAGTTTTATATAGTTTTATATAGTTTTATATACGTTTGTTAGTTTTATATAGTTTTATATAGTTTTATATAGTTTTGTTAGTTTTGTATAGTTTTATATAGTTTTATATATTTGAATATAGTTTTATTAGTTTTATATAATTTTATATAGTTTTGTATAGTTCTATATAGTTTTATATAGTTTTAAATAGTTTTGTATAGTTTTATATAGTTTTATATAGTTTTGTATAGTTTTAATAGAATTTTATAGTTTTACATAGTTTTATTTGTCCCTATGTAGTTTGACATCGCTTTATCAGTTTTATATAGTTTGCCATAGTTTTATATGGTCCTATATAGTTTTATAGAGTTTTATATAGTTTTATATAGTTTTGTTAATTTTATATAATTTTATACAGTTTTATATAGTTTTACATAGTTTTATTATCTTTATATAGTTTTATACAGTTTTATATAGTTTTATATAGTTTTATATAGTTTTATATAGTTTTATATAGTTTTATATAGTTTTCTCAGTTTTATATAGTTTTATATAGTATTATGTAGTTTTATATAGTTTTATACAGTTTTATTAGTTTTATATAGAGTTATATAGTTTTATATAGTTTTATATAGTTTTATATAGTTTTATATAGTTTTACATAGTTTTATATAGTTTCGTTAGTTTTACATAGTTTTATATAGTTTTATACAGTTTTATAGAGTTTTATATAGTTTTATATAGTTTTATACAGTTTTATATAGTTTTATACAGTTTTATTAGTTTTATATAGAGTTATATAGTTTTATATAGTTTTATATAGTTTTATATAGCTTTATATAGTTTTATATAGTTTTATATAGTCTTATACAGTATTATATAGTTTATATAGTTTTATACCGTTTCAGACAGTTTTATGTACTTTTATATAGTTCTATATTGTTTTATTAGCGTTTTATGGTTACATAGTTTTATTAGCTTTATATAGTTTTATATAATTTTATATAGTTTTATATAGTTTTGTATAGTTTTATATAGTTTTATATAGTTTTATATAGTTTTATATAGTTTTATATAGTTTTATTAGTTTTATATAGAGTTATACAGTTTTATACAGTTTTATATAGTTTTATATATAGAACTATATAGTCTCATATAGTTTTATTAGTTTTATATAGTTTTACATAGTTTTATTAGCTTTATATAGTTTTATATAGTTTTATATAGTTCTATAGTTTTATATAGGTTTATATAGTTTTGTTAGTTTTATATCGTTTTATATAGTTTTATATAGTTGTATAGAGTTTTATATAGTTTTATATAGTTTTATATAGTTTTATATAGTTTTATATAGTTTTATATAGTATTATGTAGTTTTATATAGTTTTATATAGTTTTATAGAGTTTTATATAGTTTTATATAGTTTTATACAGTTTTATATAGTTTTATACTGTTTTATAGAGTTTTATATAGTTTTGTTCGTTTTATATAGTTTTATATAGTTTTATTAGTTTTATATAGAGCTATATAGTTTTATATAGTTTTATATACTTTTATATATAACAATATAGTTTTATATAGTTTTATTAGTTTTATATAGTTTTATATAGTTTTATATAGTTTCGTTAGTTTTATAGAGTTGTATATAGTTTTATTAGTTTTACAAAGTTTTATATAGTTTTGTATAGTTTTATATAGTTCTATAGAGTTTTATATAGTTTTATATAGTTTCATATAGTTTTATATAGTATTATATAGTCTTGTATAGTTTTATTAGTTTTATATAGTTCTATAGAGTTTTATATAGGTTTATATAGTTTCGTTAGTTTCATATAGTTTTATATAGTTTTATACAGTTTTATTAGTTTTACATAGTTTTATATAGTTTTATATAGTTTTATATAGCTTTATATAGTTTTATTAGTTTTATATAGAGTTATACAGTTTTATATAGTTTTCTATAGTTTTATATAGTACTATATAGTTTCATATAGTTTTATTAGTTTTATATAGTTTTATATAGTTTTACATAGTTTTATATAGTTTTGATAGTTGTATATAGTTTTATATAGTTTTATATAGTGTTATATACTTTCATATAGTTTTATATAGTTTTATATACTTTTAAATAGATTTATATAGTTTTCTATAGTTTTATATAGTTTTATATAGTTTTGTAAGTTTTATATAGTTTTGTAAGTTTTATATAGTTTTATTAGTTTTGTATAGTTTTATATAGTATTATTAGTTTTATATAGTTTTATATAGTTTTATATAGTTTTATACAGTTTTATATAGTTTTATATAGTTTTATATAGTTTTATATAGTTTTATATAGTTTTGTAAGTTTTATATATTTTTATTAGTTTTGTATAGTTTTATATAGTCTTATTAGTTTTATATAGTTTTATTTAGTTTTATATACTTTTAAATAGATTTATATAGTTTTATATAGTTTTATATAGTTTTATAGAGTTTTATATAGTTTTATATAGTATTATACAGTTGTATATAGTTTTGTATAGTTTTATATAGTTTTATATAGTTTTATATAGGTTTATCAGTTTTACATAGTTTAATATAGTTTTATATAGTTTTGTTAGTTTTACATAGTTTTATATAGTTTTGTTAGTTTTATATAGTTATATATAGTTTTACATAGTTTTATATTGTTTTGTTAGTTTTATATAGTTTTATATAGTTTTATAGAGTCTTATATAGTTTTATATAGTTTTCTTAGTTTTATATAGTTTTATATAGTTATATGTAGTGTTATATAGTTTTGTATATTTCTATAGAGTTTTATATAGGTTTATATTGTTGTATTAGTGTTATATAGGTTTATATATTCTTATATTGTTTTATATAGTTTAATATAGTTTTACATAGTTTTATATAGTTTTAAATAGTTTTATATAGTTTTATATAGTTTTATACAGTTTTATATAGTTCTGTTAGTTTTATATAGATTTATATAGTTCATACAGTGTTATATAGTTTTATATAGTTTTATTAGTTTTATATTGTTTTATTTGTTTTATATAGTTTGATATAGTTTTATATAGTTTTATATAGTTTTACATAGTTTTATATAGTTTTATGTAGTATTATACAGTTTTATATAGTTTTGTTAGTTTTATATAGTTTTATATAGATTTATATAGTTTTGTATAGTTTTATATAGTTTTATATAGTCTTGTTAGTTTTGTACACTTTTAAATAGTTTTCTATAGTTTTATTAGGTTTGTATAGTTTTACACAGTTTTATTAGTTTTATATACTTTTATAGAGTTTTATATAGTTTTATATAGGTTTATTAGTTTTATATAGTTTTATATAGTTTGGTTAGTTTTATATAGTTTTATATAGTTTTATAAAGTTTCATAGAGTTTAATATAGTTTTATATAGTTTTCTTAGTTTTATATAGTTTTATATAGTTTTATACAGTTTTATATAGTTTTGTTAGTTTTATATAGTTTTATATATTTCATATAGTGTTATATAGTTTTATATAGTTTTATTAGTTTTATATAGTTTTATTAGATTTATTTAGTTTTATATAGTTTTATATAGTTTTATAGGGTTTTATATAGGTTTATATAGTTGTATTTGTGTCATATAGTTTTATATAGTTTTATATAGTTTTATATAGTTTTATATAGTTTTATACAGTTTTACATAGTTTTATATAGTTTTGTTGGTTTTGTATACTTTTATATAGTTTTATAAAGTTTTATTAGTTTTGTATAGTTTTATGTAGTTTTATCAGTTTTATATACATTTATAGAGTTTTATATAGTTTTATATAGTTTTATATAGTTTTGTTAGTTTTATATAGTTTTATATAGTTTTATATAGTTTTATACTATTTTATATAGTTTTGTTAGTTTAATATAGTTTTATATAGTTTTATATAGTTTTATATAGTTTTATATAGTTTTACATAGTTTTATATAGTTTTATGTAGTATTATACAGTTTTATATAGTTTTGTTAGTTTTATATAGTTTTATATAGATTTATATAGTTTTGTATAGTTTTATATAGTTTTATATAGTCTTGTTAGTTTTGTACACTTTTAAATAGTTTTCTATAGTTTTATTAGGTTTGTATAGTTTTACACAGTTTTATTAGTTTTATATACTTTTATAGAGTTTTATATAGTTTTATATAGGTTTATTAGTTTTATATAGTTTTATATAGTTTGGTTAGTTTTATATAGTTTTATATAGTTTTATAAAGTTTCATAGAGTTTAATATAGTTTTATATAGTTTTCTTAGTTTTATATAGTTTTATATAGTTTTATACAGTTTTATATAGTTTTGTTAGTTTTATATAGTTTTATATATTTCATACAGTGTTATATAGTTTTATATAGTTTTATTAGTTTTATATAGTTTTATTAGATTTATTTAGTTTTATATAGTTTTATATAGTTTTATAGGGTTTTATATAGGTTTATATAGTTGTATTTGTGTCATATAGTTTTATATAGTTTTATATAGTTTTATATAGTTTTATACAGTTTTACATAGTTTTATATAGTTTTGTTGGTTTTGTATACTTTTATATAGTTTTATAAAGTTTTATTAGTTTTGTATAGTTTTATGTAGTTTTATCAGTTTTATATACATTTATAGAGTTTTATATAGTTTTATATAGTTTTATATAGTTTTGTTAGTTTTATATAGTTTTATATAGTTTTATATAGTTTTATACTATTTTATATAGTTTTGTTAGTTTAATATAGTTTTATATAGTTTTATATAGTTTTATATAGTTTTATTAGTGTTATACATTTTTATATTGTTTTATATAGATTTATATAGTTTTATATAGTTTTATATAATTTTACATAGTTTTATATAGTTTTGTTAGTTTTATATAGTTTTATGTAGTTTTATATAGTGCTATATAGTTTTATATAGTTTTATTAGTGTTATACATTTTTATATAGTTTTATATTGTTTTATATAGTTTTATATAGTTTTATATAATTTTACATAGTTTTATTCAGTTTTGTTAGTTTTATATAGTTTTGTTAGCTTTATATAGTTTTATATAGTTTTATATAGTTTTATATAATTTTATATAGTTTTCTTAGTTTTATATAGTTTTATATAGTTTTATACAGTTTTATATAGTTTTGTTAGTTTGATATAGTTTTATACAGTTTCATATAGTTTTGTTAGTTTTATATAGTTTTATATAGTTTTATATAGTTTTATTAGTGTTATACATTTTTATATTGTTTTATATAGATTTATATAGTTTTATATAGTTTTATATAGTTTTATATAGTTTTATATAGTTTTCTTAGTTTTATATAGTTTTATATAGTTTTATACAGTTTTATATAGTTTTGTTAGTTTTATATAGTTTTATATAGTTCATATAGTGTTGTATAGTTTTATATAGTTTTATTAGTTTCATATAGTTTTATTTGTTTTATTTAGTATGATATAGTTTTATGTAGTTTTATACAGTTTTATATAGTTTTGTTAGTTTTATATAGTTTTATATAGTTTTATATAGTTCATATAGTGTTATATAGTTTTATATAGTTTTATTAGTTTCATATAGTTTTATTTGTTTTATTTAGTTTGATATAGATTTATATAGTTTTATATAGTTTTATATAGTTTTACATAGTTTTATATAGTTTTGTTAGCTTTATATAGTTTTATATAGTTTTATATAGTTTTATATAGTTTTATACTGTTTTATATAGTTTGGTTAGTTTTATATAGTTTTATATAGTTTTATAAAGTTTCATAGAGTTTAATATAGTTTTATATAGTTTTCTTAGTTTTATATAGTTTTATATAGTTTTATACAGTTTTATGTAGTTTTATCAGTTTTATATACATTTATAGAGTTTTATATAGTTTTATATAGTTTTATATAGTTTTGTTAGTTTTATATAGTTTTATATAGTTTTATATAGTTTTATACTATTTTATATAGTTTTGTTAGTTTAATATAGTTTTATATAGTTTTATATAGTTTTATATAGTTTTATTAGTGTTATACATTTTTATATTGTTTTATATAGATTTATATAGTTTTATATAGTTTTATATAATTTTACATAGTTTCATATAGTTTTGTTAGTTTTATATAGTTTTATGTAGTTTTATATAGTGCTATATAGTTTTATATAGTTTTATTAGTGTTATACATTTTTATATAGTTTTATATTGTTTTATATAGTTTTATATAGTTTTATATAATTTTACATAGTTTTATACAGTTTTGTTAGTTTTATATAGTTTTGATAGCTTTATATAGTTTTATATAGTTTTATATAGTTTTATATAATTTTATATAGTTTTGTTAGTTTTATATAGTTTTATATAGTTTTATACAGTTTTATATAGTTTTGTTAGTTTTATATAGTTTTATACAGTTTCATATAGTTTTGTTAGTTTTATATAGTTTTATACAGTTTTATATAGTTTTGTTAGTTTTATAGAGTTTTATATAGTTCATATAGAGTTATATAGTTTTATATAGTTTTATTAGTTTTATATAGTTTTATTAGATTTATTTAGTTTTATATGGTTTTATATAGTTTTGTTGGTTTTGTATACTTTTATATAGTTTTATATAGTTTTATTAGTTTTGTATAGTTTTATGTAGTTTTATTAGTTTTATAGACATTTATAGAGTTTTATATAGTTTTATATAGGTTTATTTGTTTTATATAGTTTTATATAGTTTTATATAGCTTTGTTAGTTTTATTTAGTTTTATATAGTTGTATATAGTTTTGTTAGTTTTATATAGTTTTATATAGTTTTATATAGTTCTATAGAGTTTTATATAGTTTTGTTAGTTTTATATAGTTTTATATAGTTTTATATAGTTTTATATAGTTTTATATAGATTTATATAGTTTTGTATAGTTTTATATAGTTTTATATAGTCTTGTTAGTTTTGTACACTTTTATATAGTTTTCTATAGTTTTATTAGGTTTGTATAGTTTTACACAGTTTTATTAGTTTTATATACTTTTATAGAGTTTTATATAGTTTTATATAGGTTTATTAGTTTTATATAGTTTTATATAGTATTATATAGTTTGGTTAGTTTTATATAGTTTTATATAGTTTTATATAGTTTTATACAGTTTTATATAGTTTTATATAGTTTTATATAGTTTTATATACTTTTATATAGTTTTATAGAGTTTTATATAGTTTTATATTGTTTTGTTAGTTTTATATAGTTTTATATAGTTTTATATAGTTTTGTTAGTTTTGTATAGTTTTATATAGTTTTATATATTTGAAGATAGTTTTATTAGTTTTATATAATTTTATATAGTTTTGTATAGTTCTATATAGTTTTATATAGTTTTAAATAGTTTTGTATAGTTTTATATAGTTTTATATAGTTTTATATAGTTTTGTATAGTTTATATAGTTTTATACAGTTTCAGACAGTTTTATATAGTTTTATATAGTTTTATATAGTTTTATATAGTTTTATTAGTTTTATATAGTTTCACATAGTTTTATATAGTTTCGTTAGTTTTATATAGTTGTATATAGTTTTATTAGTTTTACATAGTTTTATATATCACTATGTAGTTTCATATAGTTTCATATAGTTTTATATAGTTTTATATAGTTCTATATAGTTTTATATAGTTTTATATAGTTTTATATAGTCCTATGTAGTTTCATATAGTTTTGTTAGTTTTATATAGTTTTATATAGTTTTATATACGTTTGTTAGTTTTATATAGTTTTATATAGTTTTATATAGTTTTGTTAGTTTTGTATAGTTTTATATAGTTTTATATATTTGAATATAGTTTTATTAGTTTTATATAATTTTATATAGTTTTGTATAGTTCTATATAGTTTTATATAGTTTTAAATAGTTTTGTATAGTTTTATATAGTTTTATATAGTTTTGTATAGTTTTAATAGAATTTTATAGTTTTACATAGTTTTATTTGTCCCTATGTAGTTTGACTTCGCTTTATCAGTTTTATATAGTTTGACATAGTTTTATATGGTCCTATATAGTTTTATAGAGTTTTATATAGTTTTATATAGTTTTGTTAATTTTATATAATTTTATACAGTTTTATATAGTTTTACATAGTTTTATTATCTTTATATAGTTTTATACAGTTTTATATAGTTTTATATAGTTTTATATAGTTTTATATAGTTTTATATAGTTTTATATAGTTTTCTCAGTTTTATATAGTTTTATATAGTATTATGTAGTTTTATATAGTTTTATACAGTTTTATTAGTTTTATATAGAGTTATATAGTTTTATATAGTTTTATATAGTTTTATATAGTTTTACATAGTTTTATATAGTTTCGTTAGTTTTACATAGTTTTATATAGTTTTATACAGTTTTATAGAGTTTTATATAGTTTTATATAGTTTTATATAGTTTTACATAGTTTTATATAGCTTTATATAGTTTTATATAGTTTTATATAGTCTTATACAGTATTATATAGTTTATATAGTTTTATACCGTTTCAGACAGTTTTATGTACTTTTATATAGTTCTATATTGTTTTATTAGCGTTTTATGGTTACATAGTTTTATTAGCTTTATATAGTTTTATATAATTTTATATAGTTTTATATAGTTTTGTATAGTTTTATATAGTTTTATATAGTTTTATATAGTTTTATATAGTTTTATATAGTTTTATTAGTTTTATATAGAGTTATACAGTTTTATACAGTTTTATATAGTTTTATATATAGAACTATATAGTCTCATATAGTTTTATTAGTTTTATATAGTTTTACATAGTTTTATTAGCTTTATATAGTTTTATATAGTTTTATATAGTTCTATAGTTTTATATAGGTTTATATAGTTTTGTTAGTTTTATATCGTTTTATATAGTTTTATATAGTTGTATAGAGTTTTATATAGTTTTATATAGTTTTATATAGTTTTATATAGTTTTATATAGTTTTATATAGTATTATGTAGTTTTATATAGTTTTATATAGTTTTATAGAGTTTTATATAGTTTTATATAGTTTTATACAGTTTTATATAGTTTTATACTGTTTTATAGAGTTTTATATAGTTTTGTTCGTTTTATATAGTTTTATATAGTTTTATTAGTTTTATATAGAGCTATATAGTTTTATATAGTTTTATATACTTTTATATATAACAATATAGTTTTATATAGTTTTATTAGCTTTATATAGTTTTATATAGTTTTATATAGTTTCGTTAGTTTTATAGAGTTGTATATAGTTTTATTAGTTTTACAAAGTTTTATATAGTTTTATATAGTTTTGTATAGTTTTATATAGTTCTATAGAGTTTTATATAGTTTTATATAGTTTCATATAGTTTTATATAGTATTATATAGTCTTGTATAGTTTTATTAGTTTTATATAGTTCTATAGAGTTTTATATAGGTTTATATAGTTTCGTTAGTTTCATATAGTTTTATATAGTTTTATACAGTTTTATTAGTTTTACATAGTTTTATATAGTTTTATATAGTTTTATATAGCTTTATATAGTTTTATTAGTTTTATATAGAGTTATACAGTTTTATATAGTTTTCTATAGTTTTATATAGTACTATATAGTTTCATATAGTTTTATTAGTTTTATATAGTTTTATATAGTTTTACATAGTTTTATATAGTTTTGATAGTTGTATATAGTTTTATATAGTTTTATATAGTGTTATATACTTTCATATAGTTTTATATAGTTTTATATACTTTTAAATAGATTTATATAGTTTTCTATAGTTTTATATAGTTTTATATAGTTTTGTAAGTTTTATATAGTTTTGTAAGTTTTATATAGTTTTATTAGTTTTGTATAGTTTTATATAGTATTATTAGTTTTATATAGTTTTATATAGTTTTATATAGTTTTATACAGTTTTATATAGTTTTATATAGTTTTATATAGTTTTATATAGTTTTATATAGTTTTGTAAGTTTTATATATTTTTATTAGTTTTGTATAGTTTTATATAGTCTTATTAGTTTTATATAGTTTTATTTAGTTTTATATACTTTTAAATAGATTTATATAGTTTTATATAGTTTTATATAGTTTTATAGAGTTTTATATAGTTTTATATAGTATTATACAGTTGTATATAGTTTTGTATAGTTTTATATAGTTTTATATAGTTTTATATAGGTTTATCAGTTTTACATAGTTTAATATAGTTTTATATAGTTTTGTTAGTTTTACATAGTTTTATATAGTTTTGTTAGTTTTATATAGTTATATATAGTTTTACATAGTTTTATATTGTTTTGTTAGTTTTATATAGTTTTATATAGTTTTATAGAGTCTTATATAGTTTTATATAGTTTTCTTAGTTTTATATAGTTTTATATAGTTTTATGTAGTGTTATATAGTTTTGTATATTTCTATAGAGTTTTATATAGGTTTATATTGTTGTATTAGTGTTATATAGGTTTATATATTCTTATATTGTTTTATATAGTTTAATATAGTTTTACATAGTTTTATATAGTTTTAAATAGTTTTATATAGTTTTATATAGTTTTATACAGTTTTATATAGTTTTGTTAGTTTTATATAGATTTATATAGTTCATACAGTGTTATATAGTTTTATATAGTTTTATTAGTTTTATATTGTTTTATTTGTTTTATATAGTTTGATATAGTTTTATATAGTTTTATATAGTTTTACATAGTTTTATATAGTTTTATGTAGTATTATACAGTTTTATATAGTTTTGTTAGTTTTATATAGTTTTATATAGATTTATATAGTTTTGTATAGTTTTATATAGTTTTATATAGTCTTGTTAGTTTTGTACACTTTTAAATAGTTTTCTATAGTTTTATTAGGTTTGTATAGTTTTACACAGTTTTATTAGTTTTATATACTTTTATAGAGTTTTATATAGTTTTATATAGGTTTATTAGTTTTATATAGTTTTATATAGTTTGGTTAGTTTTATATAGTTTTATATAGTTTTATAAAGTTTCATAGAGTTTAATATAGTTTTATATAGTTTTCTTAGTTTTATATAGTTTTATATAGTTTTATACAGTTTTATATAGTTTTGTTAGTTTTATATAGTTTTATATATTTCATATAGTGTTATATAGTTTTATATAGTTTTATTAGTTTTATATAGTTTTATTAGATTTATTTAGTTTTATATAGTTTTATATAGTTTTATAGGGTTTTATATAGGTTTATATAGTTGTATTTGTGTCATATAGTTTTATATAGTTTTATATAGTTTTATATAGTTTTATATAGTTTTATACAGTTTTACATAGTTTTATATAGTTTTGTTGGTTTTGTATACTTTTATATAGTTTTATAAAGTTTTATTAGTTTTGTATAGTTTTATGTAGTTTTATCAGTTTTATATACATTTATAGAGTTTTATATAGTTTTATATAGTTTTATATAGTTTTGTTAGTTTTATATAGTTTTATATAGTTTTATATAGTTTTATACTATTTTATATAGTTTTGTTAGTTTAATATAGTTTTATATAGTTTTATATAGTTTTATATAGTTTTATATAGTTTTACATAGTTTTATATAGTTTTATGTAGTATTATACAGTTTTATATATTTTTGTTAGTTTTATATAGTTTTATATAGATTTATATAGTTTTGTATAGTTTTATATAGTTTTATATAGTCTTGTTAGTTTTGTACACTTTTAAATAGTTTTCTATAGTTTTATTAGGTTTGTATAGTTTTACACAGTTTTATTAGTTTTATATACTTTTATAGAGTTTTATATAGTTTTATATAGGTTTATTAGTTTTATATAGTTTTATATAGTTTGGTTAGTTTTATATAGTTTTATATAGTTTTATAAAGTTTCATAGAGTTTAATATAGTTTTATATAGTTTTCTTAGTTTTATATAGTTTTATATAGTTTTATACAGTTTTATATAGTTTTGTTAGTTTTATATAGTTTTATATATTTCATATAGTGTTATATAGTTTTATATAGTTTTATTAGTTTTATATAGTTTTATTAGATTTATTTAGTTTTATATAGTTTTATATAGTTTTATAGGATTTTATATAGGTTTATATAGTTGTATTTGTGTCATATAGTTTTATATAGTTTTATATAGTTTTATATAGTTTTATACAGTTTTACATAGTTTTATATAGTTTTGTTGGTTTTGTATACTTTTATATAGTTTTATAAAGTTTTATTAGTTTTGTATAGTTTTATGTAGTTTTATCAGTTTTATATACATTTATAGAGTTTTATATAGTTTTATATAGTTTTATATAGTTTTGTTAGTTTTATATAGTTTTATATAGTTTTATATAGTTTTATACTATTTTATATAGTTTTGTTAGTTTAATATAGTTTTATATAGTTTTATATAGTTTTATATAGTTTTATTAGTGTTATACATTTTTATATTGTTTTATATAGATTTATATAGTTTTATATAGTTTTATATAATTTTACATAGTTTTATATAGTTTTGTTAGTTTTATATAGTTTTATGTAGTTTTATATAGTGCTATATAGTTTTATATAGTTTTATTAGTGTTATACATTTTTATATAGTTTTATATTGTTTTATATAGTTTTATATAGTTTTATATAATTTTACATAGTTTTATACAGTTTTGTTAGTTTTATATAGTTTTGTTAGCTTTATATAGTTTTATATAGTTTTATATAGTTTTATATAATTTTATATAGTTTTCTTAGTTTTATATAGTTTTATATAGTTTTATACAGTTTTATATAGTTTTGTTAGTTTTATATAGTTTTATACAGTTTCATATAGTTTTGTTAGTTTTATATAGTTTTATACAGTTTTATATAGTTTTGTTAGTTTTATAGAGTTTTATATAGTTCATATAGAGTTATATAGTTTTATATAGTTTTATTAGTTTTATATAGTTTTATTAGATTTATTTAGTTTTATATGGTTTTATATAGTTTTGTTGGTTTTGTATACTTTTATATAGTTTTATATAGTTTTATTAGTTTTGTATAGTTTTATGTAGTTTTATTAGTTTTATAGACATTTATAGAGTTTTATATAGTTTTATATAGGTTTATTTGTTTTATATAGTTTTATATAGTTTTATATAGCTTTGTTAGTTTTATTTAGTTTTATATAGTTGTATATAGTTTTGTTAGTTTTATATAGTTTTATATAGTTTTATATAGTTCTATAGAGTTTTATATAGTTTTGTTAGTTTTATATAGTTTTATATAGTTTTATATAGTTTTATATAGTTGTATATAGTTTTATATAGTTTTATATAGTTATATAGTTTTATATAGTTTTGTTAGTTTTATATAGCTTTATATAGTTTTATGGAGTTTTATATAGTTTTATATAGTTTTATATAGTTTTATATAGTTTTATATTGTTTTGTATAGTTTTATATATTTTTATATTGTTTTATATATTTTTATACACTTTTATATAGTTTTATATAGTTTTATATAGTGTTATATAGTTTTATATAGTTTCCTATAGTTTTATATAGTTTTACATAGTTTTATATAGTTTTATACAGTTTTAGATAGTTTTATATAGTTTTATATAGTTTTGTTGGTTTTGTATACTTTTATATAGTTTCAAATACGTTTATATAGTTGTATTAGTGTTATATAGTTTTATATAGTTCTATAGAGTTTTATATAGTTTTGTTAGTTTTATATAGTTTTATATAGTTTTATATAGTTTTATATAGTTTTATATAGTTTTATTCGTGTTATACATTTTTATATAGTTTTATATAGTTTTATATAGTTTGATATAGTTTTATATAATTTTACATAGTTTTATATACTTTTGTTAGTTTTATATAGTTTTATGTAGTTTTATATAGTGCTATATAGTTTTATATAGTTTTATTAGTGTTATACATTTTTATATAGTTTTATATAGTTTTATATAGTTTTATATAGTTTTATATAATTTTACATAGTTTTATATAGTTTTATATAGTTTTATATAGTTTTCTTAGTTTTATTTAGATTTATATAGTTCATATAGAGTTATATAGTTTTATATAGTTTTATTAGTTTTATATAGTTTTATTAGATTTATTTAGTTTTATATGGTTTTATATAGTTTTATATAGTTTTATTTGGTTTATATAGTTGTATGAGTGTTATATAGTTTTATATAGTTTTATATAGTTTTATATAGTTCTACATAGTTTTATATAGTTTTATACAGTTTTCCATAGTTTTCTATAGTTTTATATAGTTTTGTTGGTTTTGTATACTTTTATATAGTTTTATATAGTTTTATTAGTTTTGTATAGTTTTATGTAGTTTTATTAGTTTTATATACATTTATAGAGTTTTATATAGTTTTATATAGGTTTGTTAGTTTTATATAGTTTTATATAGCTTTGTTAGTTTTATATAGTTTTATATAGTTTTATATAGTTTTGTTAGTTTTATATAGTTTTATATAGTTTTATATAGTTCTATAGAGTTTTATATAGTTTTGTTAGTTTTATATAGTTTTATATAGTGTTATATAGTTTTATATAGTTTTATATAGTTGTATATAGTTTTATATAGTTTTATATAGTTATATAGTTTTATATAGTTTTGTTAGTTTTATATAGCTTTATATAGTTTTATGGAGTTTTATATAGTTTTATACACTTTTATATAGTTTTATATAGTTTTATATAGTGTTATATAGTTTTATAGAGTTTTATATACTTTTATATAGTTTTATATAGTGTTATATAGTTTTATATAGTTTTCTTAGTTTTATATAGTCTTCTATAGTTTTA
>NW_027475832.1:0-29994 GCF_051020985.1 Nomia melanderi | reverse complement strand
TTCATATAGTTTTGTATATTTTTATATAATTTTATATAGTTTTATATAGTTTTATATAGTTTTATATAGTTTCATGTAGTTTTATATAGTTTTATATAGTTTTATATAGTTTTATATAGTTTTATATAGTTTTATATAGTTTCATATAGTTTTTAATAGTTTTATATAGTATTATATAGTTTTATATAGTTTTATATAGTTTTATATAGTTTTATATAGTTTTGTATAGTTTTATACAGTTTTATATAATGTTATATAGTTTTATATAGCTTTATATAGTTTTATATTGTTTTATGTAGTTTTATATAGTTTTATATAGTTTTATATAGCTTTATATAGTTTTATACAGTTTTATACAGCTCTATATAGTTTTATATAGTTTCATATAGTTTTGTATAGTTTTATATAGGTTTATATAGTTTTGTATATATTTATATAGTTTTATTCAGTTTTATATAGTTTTATATAGTTTTATATAGTTTTATATAGTTTTATATAGTTTTATATAGTTTTATATAGTTTTTTATAGTTTTATATAGTATTATATAGTTTTATATAGTTTTATATAGTTTTATATAGTTTTATATTGTTTTATGTAGTTTTATATAGTTTTATATAGTTTTATATAGTTTTATATAGTTTTATATAGTTTTATATAGTTTTTATAGTTTCATATAGTATTATATAGTTTTATATAGTTTTATATAGTTTTATATAGTTTTATATAGTTTTATATAGTTTTATATAGTTTTATATAGTTTTATATAGGTTTATATAGTTTTGTATAGTTTTATATAGTTTCATATAGTTTTATATAGTTTTATACAGTTTTACACAGTTTTGTCTAGATTTGTATAGTTTTGTATAGTTTTGTATAGTTTTATATAGTTTTGTATAGATTTATATAGGTTTATATAGTTTTATATAGTTTTATATAGTTTTATATAGTTTTATATAGTTTTATATAGTTTTGTATAGTTTTATACCGTTTTATATAATGTTATATAGTTTTATATAGTTTTATATAGTTTTATATTGTTTTATGTAGTTTTATATAGTTTTATATAGTTTTATATAGTTTTATATAGTTTTATATAGGTTTATATAGTTTTGTATAGTTTTATTTAGTTTCATATAGTTCTATATAGTTTTATACAGTTTTACACAGTTTTGTATAGTTTTGTATAGTTTTGTATAGTGTTATATAGTTTTGTATAGATTTATATAGTTTTATATAGTTTTATATAGTTTTATATAGTTTTATATAGTTTTATATAGATTTATATAGTTTTATATAGCTTTACATAGTTTCATACAGTTTTATACAGTTTTTATATAGTTTCATATAGTTTTATATAGTTTTATATTGTTTTATGTAGTTTTATATAGCTTTATATAGTTTTATGCAGTTTTATATAGTTTTATATAGTTTTATATAGTTTTATATAGTTTTATATTGTTTTATGTAGTTTTATAAAGTTTTATATAGTTTTATATAGTTTCATATAGTTTTGTATAGTTTTATATAGTTTTATATAGTTTTATATAGCTTTATATAGTTTTATATAGTTTTATATAGTGTTATATAGTTTTATATAGTTGTATATAGTTTTATATTGTTTGATGTAGTTTTATACAGTTTTATACAACTCTATATAGTTTTATATAGTTTCATATTGTTTGATGTAGTTTTATACACTTTTATACAGCTCTATATAGTTTTATATAGTTTCATATAGTTTTATATAGTTTTATATAGTTTTATATAATTTTATATAGTTTTATATAGTTTTATATAGTTTTATATAGTTTCATATAGTTTCATATAGTTTTGTATAGTTTTATATAGTTTTAAATAGTTTTATATAGTTTTATATAGTTTTATATAGTTTTATATTGTTTTATGTAGTTTTATATAGTTTTATATAGTTTTATATTGTTTGATGTAGTTTTATACAGTTTTATAGAGCTCTATATAGTTTTATATAGTTTCATATAGTTTTATATAGTTTTATATAGTTTTATATAGTTTTATATAGTTTTTTATAGTTTTATATAGTATTATATAGTTTTATATTGTTTTATATAGTTTTATATAGTTTTATATAGTTTTTTATAGTTTTATACAGTTTTATATAATGTTATATAGTTTTATATAGTTTTATATAGTTTTATATAGTTTTATATAGTTTTATATAGTTTTATGTAGTTTTATATTTCTTTATGTAGTTTTATATAGTTTTATATAGTTTTATATAGTTTTATATAGCTTTATATAGTTTTATACAGTTTTATACAGCTCTATATAGTTTTATATAGTTTCATATAGTTTTGTATATTTTTATATAATTTTATATAGTTTTATATTGTTTTATGTAGTTTTATACAGTTTTATACAGCTCTATATAGTTTTATATATTTTCATATAGTTTTATATAGTTTTATATAGTTTTTTATAGTTATATATAGTATTATATAGTATTATATAGTCTTATATAGTTTCATATAGTTTTGTATAGTTTTGTATAGTTTTATGTAGTTTTATATAGTTTTTTATAGTTTTATATAGTTTTATATAGTTTTGTATAGTTTTATACAGTTTTATATAATGTTATATAGTTTTATATAGCTTTATATAGTTTTATATTGTTTTATGTAGTTTTATATAGTTTTATATAGTTTTATATAGCTTTATATAGTTTTATACAGTTTTATACAGCTCTATATAGTTTTATATAGTTTCATATAGTTTTGTATAGTTTTATATAGGTTTATATAGTTTTGTATATATTTATATAGTTTTATTCAGTTTTATATAGTTTTATATAGTTTTATATAGTTTTATATAGTTTTATATAGTTTTATATAGTTTTATATAGTTTTTTATAGTTTTATATAGTATTATATAGTTTTATATAGTTTTATATAGTTTTATATAGTTTTATATTGTTTTATGTAGTTTTATATAGTTTTATATAGTTTTATATAGTTTTATATAGTTTTATATAGTTTTATATAGTTTTTTATAGTTTCATATAGTATTATATAGTTTTATATAGTTTTATATAGTTTTATATAGTTTTATATAGTTTTATATAGTTTTATATAGTTTTATATAGTTTTATATAGGTTTATATAGTTTTGTATAGTTTTATATAGTTTCATATAGTTTTATATAGTTTTATACAGTTTTACACAGTTTTGTCTAGATTTGTATAGTTTTGTATAGTTTTGTATAGTTTTATATAGTTTTGTATAGATTTATATAGGTTTATATAGTTTTATATAGTTTTATATAGTTTTATATAGTTTTATATAGTTTTATATAGTTTTGTATAGTTTTATACCGTTTTATATAATGTTATATAGTTTTATATAGTTTTATATAGTTTTATATTGTTTTATGTAGTTTTATATAGTTTTATATAGTTTTATATAGTTTTATATAGTTTTATATAGGTTTATATAGTTTTGTATAGTTTTATTTAGTTTCATATAGTTCTATATAGTTTTATACAGTTTTACACAGTTTTGTATAGTTTTGTATAGTTTTGTATAGTGTTATATAGTTTTGTATAGATTTATATAGTTTTATATAGTTTTATATAGTTTTATATAGTTTTATATAGTTTTATATAGATTTATATAGTTTTATATAGCTTTACATAGTTTCATACAGTTTTATACAGTTTTATATAGTTTCATATAGTTTTATATAGTTTTATATTGTTTTATGTAGTTTTATATAGTTTTATATAGTTTTATGCAGTTTTTATATAGTTTTATATAGTTTTATATAGTTTTATATTGTTTTATGTAGTTTTATATAGTTTTATATAGTTTTATATTGTTTGATGTAGTTTTATACAGTTTTATACAGCTCTATATAGTTTTATATAGTTTCATATAGTTTTATATAGTTTTATATAGTTTTATATAGTTTTATATAGTTTTATATAGTTTTATATAGTTTTATATAGTTTTTTATAGTTTTATATAGTATTATATAGTTTTATATAGTTTTATATAGTTTTATATAGTTTTATATTGTTTTATGTAGTTTTATATAGTTTTATATAGTTTTATATAGTTTTATACAGTTTTATATAGTTTTTTATAGTTTCATATAGTATTATATAGTTTTATATAGTTTTATATAGTTTTATATAGTTTTATATAGTTTTATATAGTTTTATATAGTTTTATATAGGTTTATATAGTTTTGTATAGTTTTATATAGTTTCATATAGTTTTATATAGTTTTATACAGTTTTACACAGTTTTGCATAGTTTTCTATAGTTTTGTATAGTTTTATATAGTTTTGTATAGTCTTATAGAGTTTCATATAGTTTTATATAGTTTTATACAGTTTTACACAGTTTTGTATAGTTTTGTATAGTTTTGTATAGTTTTGTATAGTTTTTATATAGATTTGTATAGATTTATATAGTTTTATATAGTTTTATATAGTTTTATATAGTTTTATATAGTTTTATATAGTTTTATATTGTTTTATATAGTTTTATATAGTTTTATATTGTTTTATGTAGTTTTTTACAGTTTTATACAGCTCTATATAGTTTTATATATTTTCATATAGTTTTATATAGTTTTATATAGTTTTTTATTGTTTTATACAGTATTATATAGTTTTATATAATTTTATATAGTTTTATATAGTTTTATATAGTTTTATATAGGTTTATATAGTTTTGTATAGTTTTATATAGTTTCATATAGTTCTATATAGTTTTATACAGTTTTACACAGTTTTGTATAGTTTTGTATAGTTTTGTATAGTTTTATATAGTTTTGTATAGATTTATATAGTTTTATATAGTTTTATATAGTTTTATATAGTTTTATATAGTTTTATATAATTTTATATAGTTTTATATAGTTTTATATAGTTTTGTATAGTTTTATACACTTTTATATAATGTTATATAGTTTTATATAGTTTCATACAGCTTTATATAGTTTTTATACAGTTTTACACAGTTTGTATAGTTTTCTATAGTTTTGTATAGTTTTATATAGTTTTGTATAGTCTTATAGAGTTTCATATAGTTTTATATAGTTTTATACAGTTTTACACAGTTTTGTATAGTTTTTTATAGTTTTGTATAGTTTTGTATAGTTTCATATAGTTTTGTATATTTTTTATATAATTTTATATAGTTTTATATAGTTTTATATAGTTTTATATAGTTTCATATAGTTTTATATAGTTTTATATTGTTCGATGTAGTTTTATACAGTTTTATACAGCTCTATATAGTTTTATATAGTTTCATATAGTTTTATATAGTTTTATATAGTTTTATATAGTTTTATATAGTTTTATATAGTTTTATATAGTTTTATATAGTTTTGTATAGTTTTATAGAGTTTTATATAATGTTATATAGTTTTATATAGTTTTATATTGTTTTATGTAGTTTTATATAGTTTTATATAGTTTTATATAGTTTTATATAGTTTTATATAGGTTTATATAGTTTTGTATAGTTTTATATAGTTTCATATAGTTTTATATAGTTGTATACAGTTTTACACAGTTTTGTATAGTTTTGTATAGTTTTGTATAGTTTTATATAGTTTTGTATAGATTTATATAGTTTTCTATAGTTTTATATAGTTTTATATAGTTTTATATAGTTTTATATAGTTTTGTATAGTTTTATACAGTTTATATAATGTTATATAGTTTTATATAGTTTCATATAGCTTTATATAGTTTTATACAGTTTTACACAGTTTTGTATAGTTTTCTATAGTATTGTATAGTTTTATATAGTTTTGTATAGTCTTATATAGTTTAATATAGTTTTATATAGTTTTATACAGTTTTACACTGTTTTGTATAGTTTTGTATAGTTTTGTATAGATTTATATAGTTTTATATAGTTTTATATAGTTTTATATAGTTTTATATTGTTTTATATAGTTTTATATAGTTTTATATTGTTTTATGTAGTTTTATATAGTTTTATATAGTTTTATGTAGTTTTATATAGTTTTATATAGTTTTATATAGTTTTATATTGTTTTATGTAGTTTTATATAGTTTTATATAGTTTTATATAGTTTCATATAGTTTTGTATAGTTTTATATAGTTTTATATAGTTTTATATAGCTTTATATAGTTTTATATAGTTTTATATAGTGTTATATAGTTTTATATAGTTGTATATAGTTTTATATTGTTTGATGTAGTTTTATACAGTTTTATACAACTCTATATAGTTTTATATAGTTTCATATTGTTTGATGTAGTTTTATACACTTTTATACAGCTCTATATAGTTTTATATAGTTTCATATAGTTTTATATAGTTTTATATAGTTTTATATAATTTTATATAGTTTTATATAGTTTTATATAGTTTTATATAGTTTCATATAGTTTTATATAGTTTTATATTGTTCGATGTAGTTTTATACAGTTTTATACAGCTCTATATAGTTTTATATAGTTTCATATAGTTTTATATAGTTTTATATAGTTTTATATAGTTTTATATAGTTTTATGTAGTTTTATATAGTTTTTTATAGTTTTATATAGTTTTATATAGTTTTATATAGTTTTATATTGTTTGATGTAGTTTTATACAGTTTTATACAGCTCTATATAGTTTTATATAGTTTCATATAGTTTTATATAGTTTTATATAGTTTTATATAGTTTTATATAGTTTTATATAGTTTTATATAGTTTTTTATAGTTTGATATAGTATTATATAGTTTTATATAGTTTTATATAGTTTTATATAGTTTTATATAGTTTTGTATAGTTTTATACAGTTTTATATAATGTTATATAGTTTTATATAGTTTCATATAGTTTTATATTGTTTTATGTAGTTTTATATAGTTTTATATAGTTTTATATAGTTTTATATAGGTTTATATAGTTTTTTATAGTTTTTTATTGTTTTATATAGTTTCATATAATTTTATATAATTTTATACAGTTTTACACAGTTTTTTATAGTTTTGTATAGTTTTGTATAGTTTTATATAGTTTTATATAGTTTTATATAGTTTTATTTAGTTTTATATAGTTTTATATAGTTTTATATTGTTTGATGTAGTTTTATACAGTTTTATACAGCTCTATATAGTTTTATATAGTTTCATATAGTTTTTTATAGTTTTATATAGTTTTATATAGTTTTATATAGTTTTATATAGTTTTTTATAGTTTTATATAGTTTTATATTTCTTTATGTAGTTTTATATAGTTTTATATAGTTTTATATAGTTTTATATAGCTTTATATAGTTTTATATAGTTTCATATAGTTTTGTATATTTTTATATAATTTTATACAGTATTATATAGTTTTATATAGTTTTATATAGTTTTATATAGTTTTATATAGGATTATATAGTTTTGTATAGTTTTATATAGTTTCATATAGTTTTATATAGATTTATATAGTTTTATATAGCTTTACATAGTTTCATATAGTTTTATACAGTTTTATATAGTTTTATATAGTTTTGTATAGTTTTATATAGTTTTATATTGTTTTATGTAGTTTTATATAGTTTCATATAGTTTTATATAGTTTTGTATAGTCTTATATAGTTTCATATAGTTTTATATAGTTTTATACAGTTTTACACAGTTTTGTATAGTTTTGTATAGTTTTGTATAGATTTATATAGTTTTATATAGTTTTATATATTTTTATATAGTTTTATATAGTTTTTTATAGTTTTATATAGTTTTATATAGTTTTATATAGTTTTATTTAGTTTTATATAGTTTTGTATAGTTTTATACAGTTTTATATAATGTTATATAGTTTTATATAGTTTTATATAGTTTTAAATTGTTTTATGTAGTTTTATATAGTTTTATATAGTTTTATATAATGTTATATAGTTTTATATAGTTTTATATGGTTTTGTATAGTTTTATACAGTTTTATATAATGTTATATAGTTTTATATAGTTTTATATAGTTTTATATAGTTTTATATAGTTTTATATAGTTTTATATAGTTTTATATTGTTTTATGTAGTTTTATATAGTTTTATATAGTTTTATATTGTTTGATGTAGTTTTATACAGTTTTACAGAGCTCTATATAGTTTTATATAGTTTTATATAGTTTTATATAGTTTTTTATAGTTTTATATAGTATTATATAGTTTTATATTGTTTTATATAGTTTTATATAGTTTTATATAGTTTTTTTATAGTTTTATATAGTATTATATAGTTTTATATAATTTTATATAATTTTATATTGTTTGATGTAGTTTTATACAGTTTTATAGAGCTCTATATAGTTTTGTATAGTTTTATATAGTTTTATATAGTTTTATATTGTTTTATGTAGTTTTATACAGTTTTATACAGCTCTATATAGTTTTTTTATATTTTCATATAGTTTTATATAGTTTATATAGTTTTTTATAGTTATATATAGTATTATATAGTATTATATAGTCTTATATAGTTTCATATAGTTTTATACACTTTTATATAGTTTTATATAGTTTTATATAGTTTTATATAGTTTTTTTATAGTTTTATATAGTATTATATAGTTTTATATAGTTTTGTAGAGTTTTATACAGTTTTATATAATGTTATATAGTTTTATATAGTTTTATATAGTTTTATATAGTTTTATATAGTTTTATATAGTTTTATATTGTTTTATGTTGTTTTATATAGTTTTATATAGTTTTATATTGTTTGATGTAGTTTTATACAGTTTTACAGAGCTCTATATAGTTTTATATAGTTTTATATATTTTTATTTAGTTTTTTATAGTTTTATATAGTATTATATAGTTTTATATAGTTTTATATAGTTTTATATAGTTTTATATAGTTTTATATAGTTTTTTATAGTTTTATATAGTATTATATAGTTTTATATAGTTTTGTATAGTATACAGTTTTATATAATGTTATATAGTTTTATATAGTTTTATATAGTTTTATATAGTTTTATATAGTTTTATATAGTTTTGTATAGTTTTATACAGTTTTTATATAATGTTATATAGTTTTATATAATGTTATAGTTTTATATAGTTTTATATAGTTGCATATAGTTTTATATACTTTTATATTGTGGTATACAGTTTTATATAGTTTTATATACTTCAATATAGTGTTATATAGTTTTATATAGTTTTATATATTTTTGTATAGTTTCATATAGTTTTATATAGTTTTATATAGCTTTATATAGTTTTATAGAGTTTTATACAGCTCTATATAGTTTTATATAGTTTCATATAGTTTTGTATAGTTTTATATAGTTTTATATAGTTTTTATATAGTTTTATATAGTTTTATATAGTTTTATATTGTTTTATGTAGTTTTATATAGTTTTATATAATTTTATATTGTTTGATGTAGTTTTATACAGTTTTATAGAGCTCTATATAGTTTTATATAGTTTTATATAGTTTTATATAGTTTTATATAGTTTTATATAGTTTTATATAGTTTTATATAGTTTTATATAGTTTTATATTGTTTTATGTAGTTTTGTACAGTTTTATACAGCTCTATATAGTTTTATATATTTTCATATAGTTTTATATAGTTTTATATAGTTTTTTATAGTTATATATAGTGTTATATAGTATTATATAGTCTTATATAGTTTCATATAGTTTTGTATAGTTTTGTATAGCTTTATATAGTTTTATACAGTTTTATATAGTTTTATATAGTTTTGTATAATTTTATATAATTTTATATAGTTTTAGATAGTTTTATATCATTTTATACAGTTTTATACAGTTTTATGTAGTTTACTTAAATTTTATTTAGTTTTGTACAGTTTCGTATAGTTTTATACAGATTTATATAGTTTCATATAGTTTTATATAGTTTCATATAGTTTTATATAGATTTATATAGTTTTATATAGCTTTACATAGTTTCATATAGTTTTATACACTTTTATATAGTTTTATATAGTTTTATATAGTTTTATATAGTTTTTTATAGTTTTATATAGTATTATATAGTTTTATATAGTTTTGTAGAGTTTTATACAGTTTTATATAATGTTATATAGTTTTATATAGTTTTATATAGTTTTATATAGTTTTATATAGTTTTGTATAGTTTTATACAGTTATATATAATGTTATATAGTTTTATATAGTTTTATGTAGTTTTATATAGTTTTATATAGTTTTATATAGTTTTATATAGGTTTATATAGTTTTTTATAGTTTTATATAGTTTCATATAATTTATATAATTTTATACAGTTTTACACAGTTTTTTATAGTTTTGTATAGTTTTGTATAGTTTTATATAGTTTTGTATAGATTTATATAGTTTTATATAGTTTTATATAGTTTTATATAGTTTCATATAGTTTTATATAGTTTTATACAGTTTTACACAGTTTTGTATAGTTTTGTATAGTTTTATATTGTTTTGTATAGTTTTATATAGTTTTTATATAGTTTTATATAGTTTTATATAGTTTTATATTGTTTGATGTAGTTTTATACAGTTTTATACAGCTCTATATAGTTTTATATAGTTTCATATAGTTTTTTATAGTTTTATATAGTTTTATATAGCTTTATATAGTTTTATATAGTTTCATATAGTTTTGTATATTTTTATATAATTTTATACAGTATTATATAGTTTTATATAGTTTTATATAGTTTTATATAGTTTTATATAGGATTATATAGTTTTGTATAGTTTTATATAGTTTCATATAGTTTTATATAGATTTATATAGTTTTATATAGCTTTACATAGTTTCATATAGTTTTATACAGTTTTATATAGTTTTATATAGTTTTGTATAGTTTTATATAGTTTTATATTGTTTTATGTAGTTTTATATAGTTTCATATAGTTTTATATAGTTTTGTATAGTCTTATATAGTTTCATATAGTTTTATATAGTTTTATACAGTTTTACACAGTTTTGTATAGTTTTGTATAGTTTTGTATAGATTTATATAGTTTTATATAGTTTTATATATTTTTATATAGTTTTATATAGTTTTTTATAGTTTTATATAGTTTTATATAGTTTTATATAGTTTTATTTAGTTTTATATAGTTTTGTATAGTTTTATACAGTTTTATATAATGTTATATAGTTTTATATAGTTTTATATAGTTTTAAATTGTTTTATGTAGTTTTATATAGTTTTATATAGTTTTATATAATGTTATATAGTTTATATAGTTTTATATGGTTTTGTATAGTTTTATACAGTTTTATATAATGTTATATAGTTTTATATAGTTTTATATAGTTTTATATAGTTTTATATAGTTTTATATAGTTTTATATAGTTTTATATTGTTTTATGTAGTTTTATATAGTTTTATATAGTTTTATATTGTTTGATGTAGTTTTATACAGTTTTACAGAGCTCTATATAGTTTTATATAGTTTTATATAGTTTTATATAGTTTTTTATAGTTTTATATAGTATTATATAGTTTTATATTGTTTTATATAGTTTTATAAGGTTTTATATAGTTTTTTTATAGTTTTATATAGTATTATATAGTTTTATATAGTTTTGTATAGTTTTATACAGTTTTGTATAGTTTTATACAGTTTTATATAATGTTATATAGTTTTATATAGTTTTATATAGTTTTGTATAGTTTTATACAGTTTTATATAATGTTATATAGTTTTATATAGTTTTATATAGTTTTATATTGTTTTATGTAGTTTTATATAGTTTTATATAATTTTATATTGTTTGATGTAGTTTTATACAGTTTTATAGAGCTCTATATAGTTTTGTATAGTTTTATATAGTTTTATATAGTTTTATATTGTTTTATGTAGTTTTATACAGTTTTATACAGCTCTATATAGTTTTTTTATATTTTCATATAGTTTTATATAGTTTTATATAGTTTTTTATAGTTATATATAGTATTATATAGTATTATATAGTCTTATATAGTTTCATATAGTTTTATACACTTTTATATAGTTTTATATAGTTTTATATAGTTTTATATAGTTTTTTTATAGTTTTATATAGTATTATATAGTTTTATATAGTTTTGTAGAGTTTTATACAGTTTTATATAATGTTATATAGTTTTATATAGTTTTATATAGTTTTATATAGTTTTATATAGTTTTATATAGTTTTATATTGTTTTATGTTGTTTTATATAGTTTTATATAGTTTTATATTGTTTGATGTAGTTTTATACAGTTTTACAGAGCTCTATATAGTTTTATATAGTTTTATATATTTTTATTTAGTTTTTTATAGTTTTATATAGTATTATATAGTTTTATATAGTTTTATATAGTTTTATATAGTTTTATATAGTTTTATATAGTTTTTTATAGTTTTATATAGTATTATATAGTTTTATATAGTTTTGTATAGTTTTATACAGTTTTATATAATGTTATATAGTTTTATATAGTTTTATATAGTTTTATATAGTTTTATATAGTTTTATATAGTTTTGTATAGTTTTATACAGTTTTATATAATGTTATATAGTTTTATATAATGTTATATAGTTTTATATAGTTTTATATAGTTGCATATAGTTTTATATACTTTTATATTGTGGTATACAGTTTTATATAGTTTTATATACTTCAATATAGTGTTATATAGTTTTATATAGTTTTATATATTTTTGTATAGTTTCATATAGTTTTATATAGTTTTATATAGCTTTATATAGTTTTATAGAGTTTTATACAGCTCTATATAGTTTTATATAGTTTATAATAGTTTTGTATAGTTTTATATAGTTTTATATAGTTTTATATAGTTTTATATAGTTTTATATTGTTTTATGTAGTTTTATATAGTTTTATATAATTTTATATTGTTTGATGTAGTTTTATACAGTTTTATAGAGCTCTATATAGTTTTATATAGTTTTATATAGTTTTATATAGTTTTATATAGTTTTATATAGTTTTATATAGTTTTATATAGTTTTATATAGTTTTATATAGTTTTTTATAGTTATATATAGTGTTATATAGTATTATATAGTCTTATATAGTTTCATATAGTTTTGTATAGTTTTGTATAGCTTTATATAGTTTTATACAGTTTTATATAGTTTTATATAGTTTTGTATAATTTTATATAATTTTATATAGTTTTAGATAGTTTTATATCATTTTATACAGTTTTATACAGTTTTATGTAGTTTACTTAAATTTTATTTAGTTTTGTACAGTTTCGTATAGTTTTATACAGATTTATATAGTTTCATATAGTTTTATATAGTTTCATATAGTTTTATATAGATTTATATAGTTTTTATATAGCTTTACATAGTTTCATATAGTTTTATACACTTTTATATAGTTTTATATAGTTTTATATAGTTTTATATAGTTTTTTTATAGTTTTATATAGTATTATTTAGTTTTATATAGTTTTGTAGAGTTTTATACAGTTTTATATAATGTTATATAGTTTTATATAGTTTTATATAGTTTTATATAGTTTTATATAGTTTTGTATAGTTTTATACAGTTATATATAATGTTATATAGTTTTATATAGTTTTATGTAGTTTTATATAGTTTTATATAGTTTTATATAGTTTTATATAGGTTTATATAGTTTTTTATAGTTTTATATAGTTTCATATAATTTTATATAATTTTATACAGTTTTACACAGTTTTTTATAGTTTTGTATAGTTTTGTATAGTTTTATATAGTTTTGTATAGATTTATATAGTTTTATATAGTTTTATATAGTTTTATATAGTTTCATATAGTTTTATATAGTTTTATACAGTTTTACACAGTTTTGTATAGTTTTGTATAGTTTTATATTGTTTTGTATAGTTTTATATAGTTTTATATAGTTTTATATAGTTTTATATAGTTTTATATTGTTTGATGTAGTTTTATACAGTTTTATACAGCTCTATATAGTTTTATATAATTTCATATAGTTTTATATAGTTTTATATAGTTTTATATTGTTTTATGTAGTTTTATATAGTTTCATATAGTTTTATATAGTTTTGTATAGATTTATATAGGTTTATATTGTTTTATATAGTTTTATATAGTGTTATATAGTTTTATATAATTTTATATAGTTTTATATAGTTTTATATTATGTTATATACTTTTATATTGTGGTATATAGTTTTATATAGTTTTATATAGTTTTATATAGTTTTATATAGTTTTATATTGTTTGATGTAGTTTTATACAGTTTTATATAGTTTCATATAGTTTTATATAGTTTTATATAGTTTTATATAGTTTTATATAGTTTCATATAGTTTTTTATAGTTTTATATAGTATTATATAGTTTTATATAGTTTTATATAGTTTTATATAGTTTTTATATAGTTTTGTATAGTTTTATACAGTTTTATATAATGTTATATAGTTTTATATAGTTTTATATAGTTTTATATTGTTTTATGTAGTTTTATATAGTTTTATATAGTTTTATATAGCTTTATATAGTTTTATACAGTTTTATACAGCTCTATATAGTTTTATTTAGTTTCATATAGTTTTGTATAGTTTTATATAGTTTTATATAGTTTTATATAGTTTTATATAGTTTTATATTGTTTTATGTAGTTTTATATAGTTTTATATAATTTTATATTGTTTGATGTAGTTTTATACAGTTTTATAGAGCTCTATATAGTTTTGTATAGTTTTATATAGTTTTATATAGTTTTATATTGTTTTATGTAGTTTTATACAGTTTTATACAGCTCTATATAGTTTTTTTATATTTTCATATAGTTTTATATAGTTTTATATAGTTTTTTATAGTATATATAGTATTATATAGTATTATATAGTCTTATATAGTTTCATATAGTTTTATACACTTTTATATAGTTTTTATATAGTTTTATATAGTTTTATATAGTTTTTTATAGTTTTATATAGTATTATATAGTTTTATATAGTTTTGTAGAGTTTTATACAGTTTTATATAATGTTATATAGTTTTATATAGTTTTATATAGTTTTATAGTTTTATATAGTTTTATATAGTTTTATATTGTTTTATGTTGTTTTATATAGTTTTATATAGTTTTATATTGTTTGATGTAGTTTTATACAGTTTTACAGAGCTCTATATAGTTTTATAGTTTTATATATTTTTATTTAGTTTTTTTATAGTTTTATATAGTATTATATAGTTTTATATAGTTTTATATAGTTTTATATAGTTTTATATAGTTTTATATAGTTTTTTATAGTTTTATATAGTATTATATAGTTTTATATAGTTTTGTATAGTTTTATACAGTTTTATATAATGTTATATAGTTTTATATAGTTTTATATAGTTTTATATAGTTTTATATAGTTTTATATAGTTTTGTATAGTTTTATACAGTTTTATATAATGTTATATAGTTTTATATAATGTTATATAGTTTTATATAGTTTTATATAGTTGCATATAGTTTTATATACTTTTATATTGTGGTATACAGTTTTATATAGTTTTATATACTTCAATATAGTGTTATATAGTTTTATATAGTTTTATATATTTTTGTATAGTTTCATATAGTTTTATATAGTTTCATATAGTTTTATATAGATTTATATAGTTTTATATAGCTTTACATAATTTCATACAGTTTTATACAGTTTTATATAATTTCATATAGTTTTATATAGTTTTATATTGTTTTATATATTTTTATATAGTTTTATATAGTTTTATATTGTTTGATGTAGTTTTATACTGTTTTATACAGCTCTATATAGTTTTATATAGTTTCATATAGTTTTATATAGTTTTATACAGTTTTATATAGTTTTATACAGTTTTATACAGCTCTATATAGTTTTATATATTTTCATATAGTCTTATATAGTTTTTATATAGTTTTTTATAGTTATATATAGTTTTATATAGTTTTATATAGTTTTATATAGTTTTATATAGTTTTATATAGTTTTATATAGTTTTATATAGTTTTATATTGTTTGATGTTGTTTTATACAGTTTTATACAGCTCTATATAGTTTTATATAGTTTCATATAGTTTTATATTGTTTGATGTAGTTTTATACAGTTTTATACAGCTCTATATAGTTTTATATAGCTTCATATAGTTTTATATAGTTTTTTATAGTTTTATACAGTATTATATAGTTTTATATAGTTTTATATAGTTTTATATAGTTTTGTATAGTGTTATATAGTTTTATATAGTTTTATATAGTTGCATATAGTTTAATATACTTTTATATTGTGGTATACAGTTTTATATAGTTTTATATACTTCAATATAGTGTTATATAGTTTTATATAGTTTTATATAGTTTTATATAGTTTTATATAGTTTTATATAGGTTTATATAGTTTTGTATAGTTTTATATAGTTTCATATAGTTTTATATAGTTTTATACAGTTTCACACAGTTTTGTATAGTTTTGTGTAGTTTTGTATAGTTTTATATAGTTTTGTATAGATTTATATAGTTTTATATAGTTTTATCTAGTTTTATATAGTTTTATATAGTTTCATATAGTTATATATAGTTTTATATAGTTTTATATGGTTTTATATAGTTTTATATAGTTTTTTATAGTTTTATATAGTTTTATATAGTATTATATAGTTTTATATAGTTTTATATAGTTTTATATAGTTTTATATAGTTTTATATAGTTTTATATAGGTTTATATAGTTTTGTATAATTTTATATAGTTTCATATAGTTTTATATAATTTTATACAGTTTTACACAGTTTTGTATAGTTTTGTATAGTTTTGTATAGTTTTATATAGTTTTGTATTGATTTATATAGTTCTATAGTTTTATATAGTTTTATATAGTTTCATATAGTTTTATATAGTTTTATACAGTTTTACACAGTTTTGTATAGTTTTGTATAGTTTTATATAGTTTCATATAGTTTTACATAGTTTTATACAGTTTTACACAGTTTTGTATAGTTTTGTATAGTTTTGTATAGTTTTGTATAGTTTTGTATAGTTTTATATAGTTTTATATAGTTTTATATAGTTTTATATAGTTTTATATAGTTTTATATAGTTTTATATAGTTTTATATAGTTTCATATAGCTTTATATAGTTTTATACAGTTTTACACAGTTTTGTATAGTCTTATATAGTTTCATATAGTTTTATATAGTTTTATACAGTTTTATAGAGTTCTATATAGTTTTATATAGTTTTATATAGTTTTATATAGTTTTATATTGTTTTATATAGTTTTTTATAGTTATATATAGTATTATATAGTATTATATAGTCTTATATAGTTTCATATAGTTTTGTATAGTTTTGTATAGTTATATATAGTTTTATATATTTTTATATAGTTTTATATAATTTTATATAGTTTTATATAGTTTTATATAGTTTTATATTGTTTGATGATGTTTTATACAGTATTATACAGCTCTATATAGTTTTATATAGTTTCATATAGTTTTATATAGTTTTATATAGTTTTATATAGTTTTATATAGTTTTATATAGTTTTATATAGTTTTATATAGTTTTATATTGTTTCATGTAGTTTTATATAGTTTATATAGTTTTATATAGTTTTATATAGTTTTATATAGGTTTATATAGTTTTGTATAGTTTTACATAGTTTCATATATTTTTATATAGTTTTATACAGTTTTACACAGTTTTGTATAGTTTTGTATAGTTTTGTATAGTTTTATATAATGTTATATAGTTTTATATAGTTTTATATAGTTTTATATTGTTTTATATAGTTTTTTATAGTTTTATATAGTATTATATAGTTTTATATAGTTTTATATAGTTTTATATAGTTTTATATAGTTTTATATAGTTTTATATAGTTTTATGTAGTGTTATATAGTTTTATATAGTTTTATATAGTTTTATATAGTTTTATATAGTTTTATATAGGTTTATATAGTTTTGTATAGTTTTACATAGTTTCATATATTTTTATATAGTTTTATACAGTTTTACACAGTTTTGTATAGTTTTGTATAGTTTTGTATAGTTTTATATAGTTTTATATTGTTTTATGTAGTTTTATATAGTTTTATATAGTTTTATATTGTTTTATGTAGTGTTATATAGTTTTATGTAGTGTTATATAGTTTTATATAGTTTTATATAGTTTTATATAGTTTTATATAGGTTTATATAGTTTTGTATAGTTTTATATAGTTTCATATAGTTTTATATAGTTTTATACAGTTTTACACAGTTTTGTATAGTTTTGTGTAGTTTTGTATAGTTTTATATAGTTTTGTATAGATTTATATAGTTTTATATAGTTTTATCTAGTTTTATATAGTTTTATATAGTTTCATATAGTTATATATAGTTTTATATAGTTTCATATGGTTTTATATAGTTTTATATAGTTTTTTATAGTTTTATATAGTTTTATATAGTATTATATAGTTTTATATAGTTTTATATAGTTTTATATAGTTTTATATAGTTTTATATAGGTTTATATAGTTTTGTATAGTTTTATATAGTTTCATATAGTTTTATATAATTTTATACAGTTTTACACAGTTTTGTATAGTTTTGTATAGTTTTGTATAGTTTTATATAGTTTTGTATAGATTTATATAGTTCTATAGTTTTATATAGTTTTATATAGTTTTATATAGTTTCATATAGTTTTATATAGTTTTATACAGTTTTACACAGTTTTGTATAGTTTTGTATAGTTTTATATAGTTTCATATAGTTTTACATAGTTTTATACAGTTTTACACAGTTTTGTATAGTTTTGTATAGTTTTGTATAGTTTTGTATAGTTTTGCATAGTTTTATATAGTTTTATATAGTTTCATATAGTTATATATAGTTTTATATAGTTTTATATGGTTTTATATAGTTTTATATAGTTTTTTATAGTTTTATATAGTTTTATATAGTATTATATAGTTTTATATAGTTTTATATAGTTTTATATAGTTTTATATAGCTTTATATAGTTTTATACAGTTTTATACAGCTCTATATAGTTTTATATAGTTTCATATAGTTTTGTATAGTTTTATATAATTTTATATAGTTTTGTATAGTTTTATATAGTTTTATATAGTTTTATATAGTTTAATATAGTTTTATATTGTTTTATGTAGTTTTATATAGTTTTACATAATTTTATATTGTTTGATGTAGTTTTATACAGTTTTATAGAGCTCTATATAGTTTTATATAGTTTTATATAGTTTTATATAGTTTTATATTGTTTTATATAGTTTTTTATAGTTATATATAGTATTATATAGTATTATATAGTCTTATATAGTTTCATATAGTTTTGTATAGTTTTGTATAGTTTATATATAGTTTTATATATTTTTATATAGTTTTATATAATTTTATATAGTTTTATATAGTTTTATATAGTTTTATATTGTTTGATGATGTTTTATACAGTATTATACAGCTCTATATAGTTTTATATAGTTTCATATAGTTTTATATAGTTTTATATAGTTTTATATAGTTTTATATAGTTTTATATTGTTTCATGTAGTTTTATATAGTTTTATATAGTTTTATATAGTTTTATATAGTTTTATATAGGTTTATATAGTTTTGTATAGTTTTACATAGTTTCATATATTTTTATATAGTTTTATACAGTTTTACACAGTTTTGTATAGTTTTGTATAGTTTTGTATAGTTTTATATAATGTTATATAGTTTTATATAGTTTTATATAGTTTTATATAGTTTTATATAGTTTTTTATAGTTTTATATAGTATTATATAGTTTTATATAGTTTTATATAGTTTTATATAGTTTTATATAGTTTTATATAGTTTTATATAGTTTTATATTGTTTTATGTAGTGTTATATAGTTTTATATAGTTTTATATAGTTTTATATAGTTTTATATAGGTTTATATAGTTTTGTATAGTTTTATATAGTTTCATATAGTTTTATATAGTTTTATACAGTTTTACACAGTTTTGTATAGTTTTGTGTAGTTTTGTATAGTTTTATATAGTTTTGTTTAGATTTATATAGTTTTATATAGTTTTATCTAGTTTTATATAGTTTTATATAGTTTCATATAGTTATATATAGTTTTATATAGTTTTATATGGTTTTATATAGTTTTATATAGTTTTTTATAGTTTTATATAGTTTTATATAGTATTATATAGTTTTATATAGTTTTATATAGTTTTATATAGTTTTATATAGTTTTATATAGTTTTATATAGGTTTATATAGTTTTGTATAGTTTTATATAGTTTCATATAGTTTTATATAATTTTATACAGTTTTACACAGTTTTGTATAGTTTTGTATAGTTTTGTATAGTTTTATATAGTTTTGTATAGATTTATATAGTTCTATAGTTTTATATAGTTTTATATAGTTTCATATAGTTTTATATAGTTTTATACAGTTTTACACAGTTTTGTATAGTTTTGTATAGTTTTATATAGTTTCATATAGTTTTACATAGTTTTATACAGTTTTACACAGTTTTGTATAGTTTTGTATAGTTTTGTATAGTTTTGTATAGTTTTGTATAGTTTTATATAGTTTTATATAGTTTTATATAGTTTTATATAGTTTTATATAGTTTTATATAGTTTTATATAGTTTTATATAGTTTTTCACAGTTTTATATAGTATTATATAGTTTTATATAGTTTTATATAGTTTTATATAGTTTTATATAGTTTTATATAGTTTTATATAGTTTTGTATAGTTTTATACAGTTTTATATAATGTTATATAGTTTTATATAGTTTTATATAGTTTTATATAGTTTTATATTGTTTTATGTAGTTTTATATAGTTTTATATAGTTTTATATAGTTTTATATAGTTTTATATAGCTTTATATAGTTTTGTATAGTTTTATATAGCTTTACATAGTTTCATATAGTTTTATACAGTTTTATATAGCTTTATATAGTTTTATACACTTTTATAGAGCTCTATATAGTTTTATATAGTTTCATATAGTTTTTTATAGTTTTGTATAGTATTATACAGTTTTATATAGTTTTATATAGTTTTATATAGTTTTATATAGTTTTATACTGTTTTATGCAGCTCTATATAGTTTTATATAGTTTCATATAGTTTTGTATAGTTTTATATAGTTTTATATAGTTTTATATAGTTTTATATAGTTTTTTATAGTTTTATATAGTATTATATAGTTTTATATAGTTTTATATAGTTTTGTGTAGTTGTATACAGTTTTATATAGTTTTATATAGTTTTATATTGTTTTATGTAATTTTATATAGTTTTATATAGTTTTATATAGTTTTATATAGTTTTATATAGTTTTATATAGTTTTATATAGTTTTATATAGTTTTGTATAGTTTTATATAGTTTTATATAGTTTCATATAGTTTTATATAGTTTTATACAGTTTTACACAGTTTTGTATAGTTTTGTATAGTTTTGTATAGTTTTATATAGTTTTGTATAGATTTATATAGTTTAATATAGTTTTATATAGTTTTATATGGTTTTATATAGTTTCATATAGTTTTATATAGTTTTATATAGTTTTATATAGTTTTATATAGTTTTATATAGTTTTTTATAGTTTTATATAGTATTATATAGTTTTATATAGTTTTATATAGTTTTATATAGTTTTATATAGTTTTGTATAGTTTTATACAGTTATATATAATGTTATATAGTTTTATATAGTTTTATATAGTTTTATATTCTTTTATGTAGTTTTATACAGTTTTATACAGCTCTATATAGTTTTATATATTTTCATATAGTTTTATATAGTTTTATATAGTTTTTTATAGTTATATATAGTATTATATAGTATTATATAGTCTTATATAGTTTCATATAGTTTTGTATAGTTTTGTATAGTTTTATATAGTTTTATATAGTTTTATATAGTTTTATATAGTTTTATATAGTTTTATATAGTTTTATATAGTTTTATATTGTTTGATGTAGTTTTATACAGTATTATACAGCTCTATATAGTTTTATATAGTTTTATATAGTTTTATATAGTTTTATATAGTTTTATATAGTTTTGTATAATTTTATATAATTTTATATAGTTTTAGATAGTTTTATATCATTTTATACAGTTTTATACAGTTTTATGTAGTTTATTTAAATTTTATTTAGTTTTGTACAGTTTCGTATACTTTTATACAGATTTAAATAGTTTCATATAGTTTTATATAGTTTCATATAGTTTTATATAGATTTATATAGTTTTATATAGCTTTACATAGTTTCATATAGTTTTATACAGTTTTATATAGTTTTATATAGTTTTATATAGTTTTATATAGTTTTATATAGATTTATATAGTTTTATATAGTTTTATATTTCTTTATGTAGTTTTATATAGTTTTATATAGTTTTATATAGTTTTATATAGCTTTATATAGTTTTATACAGTTTTATACAGCTCTATATAGTTTTATATAGTTTTATATAGTTTTATATAGTTTTATATAGTTTTATATTGTTTGATGTAGTTTTATACAGTTTTATACAGCTCTATATTGTTTTATATAGTTTTATATAGTTTTATATTGTTTTATGTAGTTTTATATAGTTTTATATAGTTTTATATAGCTTTATATAGTTTTATACAGTTTTATACAGCTCTATATAGTTTTATATAGTTTCATATAGTTTTGTATAGTTTTATATAGTTTTATATAGTTTTATATAGTATTATATAGTTTTATATAGTTTTATATTGTTTTATGTAGTTTTATATAGTTTTATATAGTTTTATATTGTTCGATGTAGTTTTATACAGTTTTATAGAGCTCTATATAGTTTTATATAGTTTCATATAGTTTTATATAGTTTTAAATAGTTTTATATAGTTTCATATAGTTTTATATAGTTTTATATAGTTTTATATAGTATTATATAGTTTTGTATAGTTTTATATAGTTTTATATTGTTTTATGTAGTTTTATATGGTTTTATATAGTTTTATATTCTTTGATGTAGTTTTATACAGTTTTATAGAGCTCTATATAATTTTATATAGTTTTATATAGTTTTATATAGTTTTATATTGTTTTATGTAGTTTTACACAGTTTTATACAGCTCTATATAGTTTTATATATTTTCATATAGTTTTATATAGTTTTATATAGTTTTTTATAGTTATATATAGTATTATATAGTATTATATAGTCTTATATAGTTTCATATAGTTTTGTATAGTTTTGTATAGTTTTGTATAGTTTTATATAGTTTTGTATAGATTTATATAGTTTTGTATAGTTTTATACAGTTTTATATAATGTTATATAGTTTTATATAGTTTTATATTGTTTTATGTTTTTTTATACAGTTTTATACAGCTTTATATAGTTTTATATATTTTCATATAGTTTTATATAGTTTTATATAGTTTTGTATAGATTTATATAGTTTTATATAGTTTTATATCGTTTTATATAGTTTTATATAGTTTTATATAGTTTTATATAGTTTTATATAGTTTTATATAGTTTTATATAGTTTTTTATAGTTTTATATAGTATTATATAGTTTTATATAGTATTTTATAGTTTTATATAGTATTATATAGTTTTATATAGTTTTATATAGTTTTGTGTAGTTGTATACAGTTTTATATAGTTTTATATAGTTTTATATAGTTTTATATAGTTTTATATAGTTTTATATAGTTTTATATAGTTTTATATAGTTTTGTATAGTTTTATACAGTTTTATATAATGTTATATAGTTTTATATAGTTTTATATAGTTTTATATAGTTTTATATTGTTTGATGTAGTTTTATACAGTTTTATACAGCTCTATATTGTTTTATATAGTTTTATATAGTTTTATATTGTTTTATGTAGTTTTATATAGTTTTATATAGTTTTATATAGCTTTATATAGTTTTATACAGTTTTATACAGCTCTATATAGTTTTATATAGTTTCATATAGTTTTGTATAGTTTTATATAGTTTTATATAGTTTTATATAGTATTATATAGTTTTATATAGTTTTATATTGTTTTATGTAGTTTTATATAGTTTTATATAGTTTTATATTGTTCGATGTAGTTTTATACAGTTTTATAGAGCTCTATATAGTTTTATATAGTTTCATATAGTTTTATATAGTTTTATATAGTTTTATATAGTTTCATATAGTTTTATATAGTTTTATATAGTTTTATATAGTATTATATAGTTTTGTATAGTTTTATATAGCTTTACATAGTTTCATATAGTTTTATACAGTTTTATAATGTTTTATATAGTTTTATATAGTTTTATATAGTTTTATATTCTTTTATGTAGTTTTATATAGTTTCATATAGTTTTATATACTTTTATATTGTTTGATGTAGTTTTATACAGTTTTATATAGTTTCATATAGTTTTGTATAGTTTTATATAGTTTTATATAGTTTTATATAGTTTTATATAGTTTTATATAGTTTTATATTGTTTTATGTAGTTTTATATGGTTTTATATAGTTTTATATTCTTTTATGTAGTTTTATACAGTTTTATAGAGCTCTATATAATTTTATATAGTTTTATATAGTTTTATATAGTTTTATATTGTTTTATGTAGTTTTACACAGTTTTATACAGCTCTATATAGTTTTATATATTTTCATATAGTTTTATATAGTTTTATATAGTTTTTTATAGTTATATATAGTATTATATAGTATTATATAGTCTTATATAGTTTCATATAGTTTTGTATAGTTTTGTATAGTTTTATATAGTTTTATATAGTTTTATATAGTTTTATATAGTTTTATATAGTTTTATATAGTTTTATATAGTTTTATATTGTTTGATGTAGTTTTATACAGTATTATACAGCTCTATATAGTTTTATATAGTTTCATATAGTTTTATATAGTTTTATATAGTTTTATATAGTTTTATATAGTTTTATATAGTTTTTTACAGTTTTATATAGTATTATATAGTTTTATATAGTTTTATATAGTTTTATATAGTTTTAAATAGTTTTGTATAGTTTTATACAGTTTTATATAATGTTATATAGTTTTATATAGTTTTATATAGTTTTATATTGTTTTATGTAGTTTTATATAGTTTTATATAGTTTTATATAGATTTATATAGCTTTATATAGTTTTGTATAGTTTTATATAGTTTCATATAGTTTTATATAGTTTTATACAGTTTTACACAGTTTTGTATAGTTTTGTATAGTTTTGTATAGTTTTGTATAGTTTTATATAGTTTTGTATAGATTTATATAGTTTTGTATAGTTTTATACAGTTTTATATAATGTTATATAGTTTTATATAGTTTTATATTGTTTTATGTTTTTTTATACAGTTTTATACAGCTTTATATAGTTTTATATATTTTCATATAGTTTTATATAGTTTTATATAGTTTTGTATAGATTTATATAGTTTTATATAGTTTTATATCGTTTTATATAGTTTTATATAGTTTTATATAGTTTTATATAGTTTTATATAGTTTTATATAGTTTTATATAGTTTTTTATAGTTTTATATAGTATTATATAGTTTTATATAGTTTTTTATAGTTTTATATAGTATTATATAGTTTTATATAGTTTTATATAGTTTTGTGTAGTTGTATACAGTTTTATATAGTTTTATATAGTTTTATATAGTTTTATATAGTTTTATATAGTTTTATATAGTTTTATATAGTTTTATATAGTTTTGTATAGTTTTATATAGTTTTATATAGTGTCATATAGTTTTATATAGTTTTATACAGTTTTACACAGTTTTGTATAGTTTTGTATAGTTTTGTATAGTTTTATATAGTTTTGTATAGATTTATATAGTTTTATATAGTTTTATATAGTTTTATATGGTTTTATATAGTTTCATATAGTTTTATATAGTTTTATATAGTTTTATATAGTTTTATATAGTTTTATATAGTTTTTTATAGTTTTATATAGTATTATATAGTTTTATATAGTTTTATATAGTTTTATATAGTTTCATATAGCTTTATATAGTTTTATACAGTTTTACACAGTTTTGTATAGTCTTATATAGTTTCATATAGTTTTATATAGTTTTCTACAGTTTTACACAGTTTTGTATAGTTTTGTATAGTTTTGTATAGTTTTATATAGTTTTGTATAGATTTATATAGTTTTATATAGTTTTATATAGTTTTATATAGCTTTATATAGTTTTATACAGTTTTATATAGCTTTATATAGTTTTGTATAATTTTATACAGTTTTATATAGTTTTATATAGTTTTATATAGTTTTATATAGATTTATATAGTTTTTCACAGTTTTATATAGTATTATATAGTTTTATATAGTTTTATATAGTTTTATATAGTTTTATATAGTTTTATATAGTTTTATATAGTTTTGTATAGTTTTATACAGTTTTATATAATGTTATATAGTTTTATATAGTTTTATATAGTTTTATATTGTTTTATGTAGTTTTATATAGTTTTATATAGTTTTATATAGTTTTATATAGTTTTATATAGTTTTATATAGCTTTATATAGTTTTGTATAGTTTTATGTAGCTTTACATAGTTTCATATAGTTTTATACAGTTTTATATAGTTTTATATAGTTTTATATAGTGTTATATAGTTTTATATAGTTTTATATAGTTTTATATAATGTTATATACTTTTATATTGTGGTATATAGTTTTATATAGTTTTATATAGTGTTATATAGATTTATATAGTTTTATATAGTTTTATATTTCTTTATGTAGTTTTATATAGTTTTATATAGTTTTATATAGTTTTATACTGTTTTATACAGCTCTATATAGTTTTATATAGTTTCATATAGTTTTGTATAGTTTTATATAGTTTTATATAGTTTTATATAGTTTTATATAGTTTTATATAGTTTTATATAGTTTTATATTGTTTTATGTAGTTTTATATAGTTTTATATAGTTTTATATTGTTCGATGTAGTTTTATACAGTTTTATAGAGCTCTATATAGTTTTATATTGTTTCATATAGTTTTATATAGTTTTATATAGTTTTATATAGTTTCATATAGTTTCATATAGTTTTATATAGTTTTATATAGTATTATATAGTTTTGTATAGTTTTATATAGTTTTATATAGTTTTATATAGTTTTGTATAGTTTTATATAGTTTTTTATAGTTTTATATAGTTTTATATAGTTTTATATAGTTTTGTATAGTTTTATATAGTTTTTTATAGTTTTATATAGTTTTATATAGTTTTATATAGTTTTATATAGTTTTATATAGTTTTATATAGTTTTTTATAGTTTTATATAGTATTATATAGTTTTATATAGTTTTATATAGTTTTATATAGTTTTATATAGTTTTGTATAGTTTTATACAGTTATATATAATGTTATATAGTTTTATATAGTTTTATATAGTTTTATATTCTTTTATGTAGTTTTATACAGTTTTATACAGCTCTATATAGTTTTATATATTTTCATATAGTTTTATATAGTTTTATATAGTTTTTTATAGTTATATATAGTATTATATAGTATTATATAGTCTTATATAGTTTCATATAGTTTTGTATAGTTTTGTATAGTTTTATATAGTTTTATATAGTTTTATATAGTTTTATATAGTTTTATATAGTTTTATATAGTTTTATATAGTTTTATATAGTTTTATATTGTTTGATGTAGTTTTATACAGTATTATACAGCTCTATATAGTTTTATATAGTTTTATATAGTTTTATATAGTTTTATATAGTTTTATATAGTTTTGTATAATTTTATATAATTTTATATAGTTTTAGATAGTTTTATATCATTTTATACAGTTTTATACAGTTTTATGTAGTTTATTTAAATTTTATTTAGTTTTGTACAGTTTCGTATACTTTTATACAGATTTAAATAGTTTCATATAGTTTTATATAGTTTCATATAGTTTTATATAGATTTATATAGTTTTATATAGCTTTACATAGTTTCATATAGTTTTATACAGTTTCATATAGTTTTATATAGTTTTATATAGTTTTATATAGTTTTATATAGATTTATATAGTTTTATATAGTTTTATATTTCTTTATGTAGTTTTATATAGTTTTATATAGTTTTATATAGTTTTATATAGCTTTATATAGTTTTATACAGTTTTATACAGCTCTATATAGTTTTATATAGTTTTATATAGTTTTATATAGTTTTATATAGTTTTATATTGTTTGATGTAGTTTTATACAGTTTTATACAGCTCTATATTGTTTTATATAGTTTTATATAGTTTTATATTGTTTTATGTAGTTTTATATAGTTTTATATAGTTTTATATAGCTTTATATAGTTTTATACAGTTTTATACAGCTCTATATAGTTTTATATAGTTTCATATAGTTTTGTATAGTTTTATATAGTTTTATATAGTTTTATATAGTATTATATAGTTTTATATAGTTTTATATTGTTTTATGTAGTTTTATATAGTTTTATATAGTTTTATATTGTTCGATGTAGTTTTATACAGTTTTATAGAGCTCTATATAGTTTTATATAGTTTCATATAGTTTTATATAGTTTTATATAGTTTTATATAGTTTCATATAGTTTTATATAGTTTTATATAGTTTTATATAGTATTATATAGTTTTGTATAGTTTTATATAGCTTTACATAGTTTCATATAGTTTTATACAGTTTTATAATGTTTTATATAGTTTTATATAGTTTTATATAGTTTTATATTCTTTTATGTAGTTTTATATAGTTTCATATAGTTTTATATAGTTTTATATTGTTTGATGTAGTTTTATACAGTTTTATATAGTTTCATACAGTTTTATATAATGTTATATACTTTTATATAGTTTTATATAGTTTTATATTGTTTTATGTTGTTTTATATAGTTTTACATAGTTTTATATAGTTTTATATAGGTTTATATAGTTTTGGATAGTTTTATATAGTTTCATATAGTTTCATATAGTTTTTTATAGTTTTATATAGTATTACATAGTTTTATATAGTTTTATATAGTTTTATATTGTTTTATATAGTTTTGTATAGTTTTATACAGTTTTATATAATGTTATATAGTTTTATATAGTTTTATATAGTTTTATATTGTTTTATGTAGTTTTATATAGTTTTATATAGTTTTCTATAGCTTTATATAGTTTTATACAGTTTTATACAGCTCTATGTAGTTTTATATAGTTTTATATAGTTTTATATAGTTTTGTATAGTTTTATATAGTTTTATATAGTTTTATATAGTTTTATATAGTTTTATATTATTTTATGTAGTTTTATATAGTTTTATATAGTGTCATATAGTTTTATATAGTTTTATGTAGTTTTATATAGTTTTATATAGTGTCATATAGTTTTATATAGTTTTATGTAGTTTTATATAGTTTTATATAGTTTTATATAGTTGTTGATAGTTTAATATAGTATTATATAGTTTTATATAGTTTTATATAGTTTTATATAGTTTTATATAGTTTTATATAGTTTTGTATAGTTTTATATAGTTTTATATTGTTTTATGTAGTTTTATATAGTTTTATGTAGTTTTATATTGTTTTATGTAGTTTTATATAGTTTTATATAGGTTTATATAGTTTTATATAGTTTTATATTTTTTTATGTAGTTTTATATCGTTTTATATAGTTTTGTATAGTTTTATATAGTTTCATATAGTTTTATATAGTTTTATACAGTTTTACACAGTTTTGCATAGTTTTGTATAGTTTTGTATAGTTTTATATAGTTTTGTATAGATTTATATAGTTTTATATAGTTTTATATAGTTTTATATAGTGTCATATTGTTTTATATAGTTTTGTATAGATTTATATAGTTTTATATTGTTTTATGTAGTTTTATATAGTTTTATATAGTTTTATATTGTGTTATGTAGTTTTATATAGTTTTATATAGTTTTATATTGTTTGATGCAGTTTTATACAGTTTTATACAGCTCTATATAGTTTTAT